>NC_044559.1:54624788-54805959 GCF_007565055.1 Rhinopithecus roxellana | reverse complement strand
CTCCTCACCTCAAGTGATCTGCCAGAATGCGTTCTAAGTGGCTCTGAGTAACAAACTTCCCAGTGTTGATGATGGCCCAGTACATGACCTAGACTGATGACAATTCTCAGCCCAAATTATGGTGGCTTTAGCCACTGCAAAGCTGTATAAGGTACAGAATAGCACTAGTTACGTATGTTTTCATATTTCTTTTCTCTTCGTGATGTGAATCAACTATAATGCACTAAAAGATTATTATTTACTGCTGTAATTTTGTTTTCCATTATAGCTATTGCTTCCAAAGTCAACGTAAAAATAGTTTACTACTGGTAACTTGCTTGGTTAACCCAACTTACGGAATTTATTGGTATAGTAAATGTTTTATATAAACAGTTTTTGAGGGCACAGCACAAGTCAAAAGTCCACAGAGGCAATGTGACTTAATTTCTGGAAAATTAAGAGTTTCATGAACATCTAAGAAATGAAATAGATGAACATATATTTAATGGTTAGTGGCATTAAAATCAAACATTAAGGCTAATTGCAATGTACTTATCTCACTTGACCAGTTAAAATGGTTTTCAATTCGTAAAATTCTGCCTTTGAGGTAAGATTACAACATGTAAAAGTTTTTCAGTGTGATTTTAACCAACCTAGCCATTTATTTAGGAGAAGACCATATTTTTGATCAGGGACATTTTGTCCTTGTTCAAGTACAGTTGTAAATTTGTTTTATTTTGAAATATTTTAACATAAAAAAAGTTTAGCATGTCATGTTATGGGCACCTATTCAGCAAAAAGCCCCATTTAAGTTGTAAACTTGGTATAAGTGAAGCTTTTTGTGCACTCCTCCCCATTTCATTCCCAATTTTCCCATTGGGTACTGACATCAATCCCAGTTATTCTTGCTACATGTTACTTGTATCAGTCCATTATCATACTGCTATGAAGAAATACCCCAAACTGGGTGATTTATAAAGGAAAGAGGTGTAATTGACTCATAGTTCTGCATTGCTGGGGAAGTCTCTTACAATCATGGTGGAAGGCAAAGGAGAAGCAGGCACTTCCTTCACAGGGTGGCAGGGAGTGCATGCAGGAGAAATGCCAAATGCTTATAAACCATCAGATCTTGTGAGAATTCACCCACTATCACGAGAACAGCATGGGGGGAACCACCCCCATAATTCAATTACCTCCACCTCGTCCAACAGTTGATACATGGGGATTATGGAGATTACAATTCAAGATGAGATTTGGGTGGGGACACAGAACCTAACCAGATCATTCCACCCCTGGCCTCTCCCAAACCTCAAATCCTTTTTACATTTCAAAACCAATTATACCTTCCCAACAGTGCCCCAAAGTCTTCATTCATTCCAGCATTAAACCAAGTCCAAGTTCAAAGCCTCATCTGAGACAAGGTAATTCCCTTCCACCTATGAGCCTGTAAAATTAAAAGCAAGTTAGTTACTTCCTAGATACAACGGGGGTACAAGCATTGGGTAAATGCACTCATTCCAAATGGGAGAAATTGGCAAAAATGAAGGGGTTACAGGGCCCATGCAAGTCCAAAATCCAGTGGGGCAGTCAAATCTTAAAGCTCCAAAATCATCTCCTTCGACTCCATGTCTCACATCCAGGTCACGCTGATGCAAGAGGTGGGTTCCCATGGTCTTGGGCAGCTGCACCCTGTGGCTTTGCAGGGTACAGCCCCCCTCCCAGCTGCTTTCACAGACTGGCGTTGAATGTGGCTTTTCCAGGTGCATGGTGCAAGCTGTTGATGGATCTACCATTCTGGCATCTGGAGGACAGTGGCCCTCTTCTCACAGCTCCATGAGGCAGTGCCCCAGCAGGGACTCTGTGTGGGGCCTCTGACCCCATATTTCCCTTCCACACTGCACTAGCAGAGGTTCTCCATAAGGGCTCTGCCCGTGTGGCAAACTTCTGCCTAGATATCTAAGCATTTCCATACATCCTCTGAAATCTAGACAGATGTTTCCCAACCTCAATTCTTGACTTCTGTACACCCACAGGCCCAACACCACAGGTAAGCCACCAAGGCTTGGGGCTTGCATCCTCTGAACAACATCCTGAGCTTTACCTTAGACCCTTTTAGCCATAGCTGGAATGCAGGCCACCAAGTCCCAAGACTGCACAAAGCAGCAGGGCCCTGGGCCCGGCCCATGAAACCATTTTTTCCTCCTAAGCTTCCTGGCCTGTGATGAGAGGGGCTGCCAAGAAGACACTCTGACATGCCCTGGAAATATTTTCCCCACTTGTCTTGGAGATTAACATTTGGCTCCTCATTACTTAAGCAAATTTCTTCAGTGGGCTTGAATTTCTCATCAGAAAATGGGTTTTTCTTTTCTATTGCTTGTCAGCCTGCAAATTTGTCAAAACTGTTATGCTTGGTTTCCCTTTTAAACATAAGTCCCAATTCCAAACCATCTCGTTGCAGATGCATAAAAACTGAATGCTTTAAGAGCACCAAAGTCACATCTTGAACACTTTGCTGCTTAGATAATTTCTTTTGCCAGATACCATAAATCATCTCTGTCAAGTTCAATCAAGTTTCCACAGACCTCTACGGCAAGGGGCAAAATGCCATCAGTCCTCTTGCTAAAGACACAGCAAGAGTCACTTTTGCTCCAGAGTAAGTTCCTCATCTACATCTGAAGATAGTCTCAGCCTGGACTCCATTGTCCATATCACTATTAGCATTTTAGTCAAAACCCTTCATTCACAAGTCTCCAGGAAGTTCTAAATTTCCCACATCTTCCTGTCTTATTCTGAACCCTCCAAACTGTTCCACCCTCTGCCTGTTACCTAGTTCCAAATTCACTTCCACATTTTCAGGTGTCTTTATAGCAGTGCCCCACTACCTTGTTACCAATTACTGTATTAGTCCATTCTCACACTACTATGAAAAATACCTGAGACTGGGTAATTTAATAAAGGAAAGAGGCTTAATTGACTCACAGTTCCGCATTGCTGGGGAGGCCTCCGGAAACTTACAATCGTGGTGGAAGGCAAAGGAGAAGCAAGCACCTTCTCACAGGGTGGCAGGACAGAGTGAGTGCAAGCAGGGGAACTGCCAGAACACTTATAAAACCATCAGATCTCATGAAGAGCTCACTCACTTCACGAGAACAGCAGGTAGGAAACCGCCCCATGAATCCAATTACCTCCACCTGGTCCTGCACATGACACATGAGGATAGGGGATTACAACTCAAGATCAGATTTGGGGTGGGGACACAAACCCAACCATGTCATTATCCTCATGAACTTGGTGGACATTCTTTTTTTTTTTTTTTTTTTTTTTTTGAGACGGAGTCTCGCTCTGTCGCTCGGGCTGGAGTACAGTGGCCGGATCTCAGCTCACTGCAAGCTCCGCCTCCCGGGTTTACGCCATTCCTCCTGCCTCAGCCTCCGGAGTAGCTGGGACTACAGGCGCCCGCCACCTCGCCCGGCTAGTTTTTTGTATTTTTTTTTAGTAGAGACGGGGTTTTCACAGTGTTAGCCAGGATGGTCTCGATCTCCTGACCTCGTGATCCGCCCATCTCGGCCTCCCAAAGTGCTGGATTACAGGCTTGAGCCACCGCGCCCGGCCGGGTACATTTCTTTAATGACCAGGGGCTTTGGGATGTGGAGAAGAATACTCCTAGCTATTTGTACTTTGTTTAATGCTCAGATTATTAAACCTCATATAGCTAATATTTGAAAACTAAATTTTCTTGAACATTTAATAATTAAATTTAATTAATTACATTTCCCCAAACAATTTTAAACTGTAATTACAAATATACTTATTAGTATGGTTGATTTCTAAGACATTTCAAACACCTCAGATGGTGTATGTAAATAAAACATATAAATGATAATAGAACGTATTATTATACTGAAATTATTTTGAGACATCAGAATAACGGGCTAACTTGATTATGTTTGTAGTTATTTTTATACCTTTTTTGGGTTATAGTTATTTTTATTTTAATAACATCTTGTGTTTTCGTAAACAATTTTTTTTGATACATTCCCAGGATTGCAGTAATCTTACCAGATCTAAAGAAAAATACTCATAGAACAGCCAAGGTTGTAAGATGTGGCTTATCAAGATTATTCTCCAGAGCACAGGACTTGAGGGCTTCTTAGGTGAGTCAAATCTGATCCTGGTCATGGGGGCTGAACTTCTTGTTTTATAGTAAAGCTCCACTTAACATCTCAGTAAAACTTTTCAAGATCATTTTAGCCTGTGTTTTAGTTTTGCAACTTGTTATCATCCTTCAAAATAGTTTACTTTGAGCAGGGAACGGAGACTCATGTCTGTAATCCCAGCACTTTTTTCTTTCTTTTCTTTTCTTTGTTACATAGGTATACATGTGCCATGGTGGTTGCGGCATCCTGTTCTCCTAGGTTTTAAGCCCCGTATTTGTCCTAATGCCTCTCCCTCCCCTTCTCCCCCACCCCCTGACAGGCCCCGGTGTCCGATGTTCCCCTCTTGTGTCCATGTGTTCTCATTGTTCAACTCCCACTTATGAGTGAGAACATGTGGTGTTTGGTTTTCTGTTCCTGTGTTAGTTTGCTAAGAATGATGGTTTCCAGCTTCATCTATGTCCCTGCAAAGGACAAAAACTCATTCTTTTTATGGCTGCAATCCCAGCACTTTGAGATGCTGAGGTGGGAGAATCAATTGAGCCCAGGAATTGAGGCTGCAGCGAGCTAGGATCACCCCACTGCACTCCAGCCTGGGCGATATAGTAAGACCCTGTCTCTAAAACACAAAACAAGCAAAAATCCAAATCGTTACTTTTTCTTTATAGTCCTGGTTGGTTAGTGTTAGATAACATGTTCTGCTATTATATATTCACCTGGTCTGTTTTCATATTAAAACCCTATTCATTTCTTGCTGTATTTCACTATAACCTATAGGACTATCAAGAAGTTTCATTACCTAGGAGATGCACAGTTAGCTTTCCTTTTTAAGACATTTGACACATTTATCTCTATTGAACTATTTTTTGCATCTTATGTGTAACCAGCTGCTGTGATTGTTAAACTCCTATCTTCCCTGCTGTTGTGTGTGACCACTGGGGACAGTAATTCTTCCTGTCTTTTGTATAGTCTCTACAATTTCTAGGACTTTTTAACAGTGTTGTATTCAACATTTTTCTTATACAGATAGAAAGAATTACACATCCGTACTTGATTAATAGGTAAAAACTTAAAGAAAGAAAGAAAACACACATGCTTCCTCTTTTATTTATTAAAATCGATACAAATAAAACATATTTCCTTATAATCACTCTTTTTTTCCAGTACATTACCTTTTGTATAATTTAGGCTGATGTTCCTTTTTCAGGTATCATAAACCCTTGGCCTTTTATAGATTTGATTTGTTCTAAGTTTATTAACAGTAATGTTTATTGTTCATGATGGGAAACCATTTAAGTAAGTTGCTTTGCCCTGTAGCATTGTTCTGGCATCCTTAAAGACATTCTGACTTTTTGGCAAGACATGAAGTTCCAAAAACCATCCTGATTTTTCTTGCTGCAAGACATGGAATCAGCTGTTCTCTAGGAGTCCTTCTCTTTTTGGTAGGCAGTAGTATTAGAACCAACTTATACTTATATCTATCTGCATAAGAAAAATGTTGAATACAACACTGTTAAAAAGTCCCAGAAATTGTAGAGACTGTACAAAAGACAGGAAGAATTACTGTTGCTAGTGGTCACATACAACAACAGGGAAGATAGGAGTTTAACAATCACTGCAGCTGTTTTTAACATAAATGTGCTGCTGTTGCCAGGGGACCAAATTCAAGAGTGATAGAGCTAGAAAAAATATTTTTAAAGCCAAAAGCTTATAGTGATTTTTCCATTTAAATACATGATGTTACTATACTCTACTTTCCTAACAGTAGAAAGTTTTATCATTGCCTAACTGAAATAAAGCCATTCCCTGCCACAAGAAGGAAAATTTCTAACCGCTTAACCATTTATTTCACCAAAACTCCTCCAGGAAATATAAGTTCCCCACAATAACACATTTTGATTACTATTCTATTTAATTAAACAAGTACGTAACTGAAGCGTTCTGAACACAGATGCAGGAGGACTTAGGTGTCAGGCTGAAGATCACTTATGTCTTTTTTTTTTTTTTTTTTTTGGCTATTATCATGCCATGTTATTTTTAATTATGTACAAGATCTAACAGTGTCACCCAGGGACCATTTCACCCACTGCTCTTGTTTGGCCGCCAGTCTTTGTCTCTCTCTCTTCAGCAATAGTGAGGCAGATTACCCTTTCCTCAGGGAAGAGAAATTCATGGTTTGTTGCCCTTGCCGATAAGTAAAATGTGGAAATTCAAGTGGTTAAAGCTGTTGCCATTGGCATCTTTCACTTGAACCACGTCAAACGATCCAGGGTGGTGGCCTCTCTCTGTTGCTGATCACACCAATTCTTCCCAGGTTAGCACCTCCAGTCACCGTTACACAGCTTACCGGCATCAAACTTGATGAAATCAGTAAGTCTTGCTAGTCTCCAAATCAATCCGAATGGTGTCATTCAACCTTGATGAGGGGATCAGGATAGCAGATGGTGTGAGCATCATGAGTCATCAGATGAGGGATTCCTTTTGTGCCCACAAAGATTTTTCTCACTTTGCACAACTTGTACTTGGCCACCTCAGTGTAATAAGATGTATATCAAAGCGACTCTTGGTGTCATTAGATCAGACAGAAATTCTCTCCCTTCTTGTCAATGCTGATGACATCCATGATCCAGCAGGGTAGGTTATATCAGTTTCAGACCCTTGCCATCCATCTTAGTGAACGGCTGCATGCAAATCTTACTTCATCTCCTGTCAGGGCATACTTAAAGTCTGTTCCTAGGAAAATGATGAGGGGGAGACACTCTCTCAACTTGTGGGGACCACTGGACGAGGAGCAAACATACTGGACAATGTATCCAGCATCCAATGCTTTGGAGCTGCCTACCTGCTTCAGATGCTTCTGGGACTATGAGTCATGGCTGCATTAGGCAAGGAAAGAGGATCACCTATGTCTTAACCCTTTCTTTTTGCAATAATAGAATAACTAAACATGGGTAATTTATAAAGAAAAGAGGTTTATTTAGTTGGTTCTGCAAGCTAGGAAGTATGAGAAGCACGGCTCCAGCATCTGCTTGGCTTCTGATGAGGGGCCCATGGTAGGTTAAAACATGATGGAGAGGCGGGGTTGGACGGCTCAAGCTTGTAATCCCAGTGCTCTGGGAGGCCAAGGTGAGCAGATCATTTGAGGTCAGGAGTTCGAGACCACCCTGGCCAACATGATGAAACCCTGTCTCTACTAAAATATATAAAAAATTAGCTGGGCATGGTGGTGTATGCCTGTAGTCCCAGCTACTCGGGAGGCCTAGGCAGGAAAATTGTTTGAGCCCAGGAAGCAGAGGTGGCAGTAAGCCAAGATCGTGCCACTGCACTCCCGCCTGGTGACACAGCAAGACTCTTTTTCAAAAGAAAAAAAAAAAAATGGTGGAAAGGTCAAAGGTGAAGTGGACATGTGTAAAGAAAGGCAAAACCTGACGGATGTCCCGGCTTTATAACAACCCGCCCTTCTGAGAACTAATCCATTCCCAAGAGACCTAATCCAAGACTAATCCAAGAACTCACTCACTACGGCAAGAACAGCACAAGCCATTCATGAGGGATCCACCCCATGGTCCAAACACCTCCCACTAGCCCCACCTCCCAATGCTGCCACTTTGGAGATCAAATTTCAACATGAGTTTTTTGGGGAAATAAACTCAAACCATACCCATATCATAGCAATCTACAAAATCATGAAAGCCATCAGGGTTGCCATAACCACACTTAAATTATTTTAACTCTGTTATCTAAGGATCCCAGGAACACAAGCAATAAAAATTTTCACTCAAAGACTTTGCAGAGGAGTCTCAATTCTCATTTAAAGCTTTAATGTCATCATAATGTTGGGTTCCTTAGCCATCCTAAAGGCTGTATGCTCTGAAGCATTTACTTGTTTCTTTTACAACATTAAAATGGAACACTTCCATTTTTAGGGCAAGCAATTTATTTTATTGGAATTTCTTGGGTAGTCTCCAAGCTGTGCAGGCCAAGTGACTTATCTGGGGGTCACAGACACATTCTGAACTTGTGAGCTCTCCATTTCTGAGTCCATCAGAGTGGAAACTCTATTCAGCTTGTTAACACACATTTAGTGAGTCTCTCTTATACACCTGCCCCAAATTTATATAGGAAATAGAAGTTTGGAAATGAAAAATGTTTGTTTTGTTCCTTTAAGCCACCTCTAAGAGCTAGACTAGCCTTTCAGAATGAAGGACTATATATCAAGGACTGTACTTCTAAGAGGATCAGCTCAACTCCTGAGTGTTGCATGGGAATGGGGTCAGTCCTAGAGATGACTCGTGGATTGAAATTGATCTAGAAGGGATCAGCAGTGGCCCTGATTGTGTGTTGGTTATGTAGTGGAAGGAAGAAGAAAGAGGGTTCTGTAAAGAGGAAACTCAGTCAGGAAGTGGAAGGACCACAGACTTCTGGGCTGACCCTCCCTGGAGTGACCTTGAGCCCCTAATCTGGTCTGGGGATGACCCCTTTGAATATATTGGAACAGACCCAGAACCCCAAGGATGGAGCACTATTCCCATTCAGGGAATAGTGATGCATGTGGGCCAATCAGTGGCTCACCTAGCCCCACCCTATTCCATGGCTGCCCCACCAGGACCTCGTCTTCTCTGGATCCTGTGCTGCAATGATCTGGGATGCATTTCTGTGTGGTTGAAGTCTTTAGGTAGCAGCTAGGAGAACTACTATTTCTGACATTAAAGAAATCATGTTTGGTGATCATAAACCAGTTTCATCATTTAATCTTTTTGTATATCCAGACTATGACCTTCTCTTTCTTTCTTTCTTTATTAATTGCCAATTCATTTATTTAGCAAATATTTTCAAGATCTTTATGTGCACATAGCAGTAGTTAGGAAGGTGAGAGATTAACAAGCACAAAATGTATTCTGTAGAGAGGTGACTGCAGTATTACATGGTGTGACAAAGTGACAATTTAGGACAAGTTTTGAAAATGACATTCTCCAAAGTTGAATTGAAATAAAACATAAAGTGCGTAAGATTAGCCATCCATAGAAGTTACTCAACCTGACTGACACAAATGAGTCTTCCCCATAGTAACAACTGTAATATAACTACATTTTGTAATTGGGGAAACACAATATGAGGTTATGTTGTCCCTACTATAAAACAAAAGCATTCATGTGTGGGGAGAAAGGGTGAAAAAGAAAAGTATTGGCTGGGCACAGCGGCTCATGCCTATAATCCCAGCATTTTTGGGAGGCTGAGGTGGGTGGATCACCTGACCTCAGGAGTTCAAGACCAAGCCTGGGCAACAAGGTGAAACCCCATCTCTACTAAAAATACAAAAATTAGCTGGATATGATGGCAGGCACCTGTAATTCCAGCTATTCAGGAGCCTGAGGTGTGAGAATTGCTTGAATCTGGGAGGATGAGTTTGCAGCGAGCCTAGATCGCGCTACTGTACTCCAGCCTGGGTGACGAACAAAACTCATAACAACAAACCGAAGTATCGCTAGTGTGCCTCCAGCACGTCCAAGGGAGAGAAAATAATAGACCAGTGTTTGTTATCTAGATGGACATAGTCCCAGAGAAAGGCTAATATTTGCATAGTGCTTTACTTTACAAGCGGCTTTCATGTTACATATCTCTTTCAACATTCACAATTGCCCCATAAACACGCTTATCATTATCATTCCTGTTTTATTGAGGAGGAAATGGAGTCTGGAGGCAAAGTGGACCTTCAAGGTCACCTTGTCAATGGAGTAGACCCTAGGAGTGATCTGAGTTGAAGGTGAGTGGGGTACTTTCCACTTCCCTGTAGCTGTCTCATATATGCCAGTGAAAACCCACCCACAAGGCCAGGCGCGGTGGCTCACACCTGTTAATCCCAGCACTTAGGGAGGCCAAGGAAGGAGGATCGCTTGAGCCTAGGAGTTGGAGACCAGCCTGGGTAACATAGTGAGACCCCGTCTCTACAAAAAATACAAAAATTATCCGGGTATAGTGGCATTCCAGCTTTTCCAAGTCCCAAGAATTGCTGGAGCCTGGGAGGTCGAGATTGCAGTGAGCAGCGATGGAGCCACTGCACTCCAGCCTCAGTGACAGAATATGAAAGAAAAAAACGGGGGCTGGCTTCAGGTTTTGCAACCTGTGTAGCTGTGACCTGCACCAGGGAGGGCCTTACTCTTAGTTTAATGCTTTATTGTCACTATCCTGAAGTTCGTTAATACTTTTTAACAAGGGACTGGGTATTTTCATTTTGTACCAGAGCCTACAAATTGCACAGCCAGTCCTGACTGTACAAGTGATGGCTACCAGCTGGGCATGAGAGTCTTGGGAGTTTGTCCCAAAGTTTTGGGAGCTTGAAAGGTATATGGGATCTGGAAACAAGGACAGGAGAGGAAGTAGGCATAGGGAGAAACATGGGGAAAGGCAGGGTGGTAGGGCATACTGGGCACACTCTCCAGAGTCGTACCATCTTGCAAGCTTGCTGCCTTTGGTTCATTCCAAAATATCCCTGATAAAGAGTTATTGAAAGTAATGACAAAGACTGCAATTACTTTTGCAACAAACTAATACCACACAGGTCTGTATGCTTAGTCCTTACATGTCTCCAAGGACACCATGATTGACTTGATTGACTCTTGGCCAGCAACTGGGAATATGGCTCCTGAAATGTTCTTTATGGTAGTGACAGTTTTTGTTTCTTTTTGGGACACAGTGTCACTCTATCACCCAGGCTGGAGTGCAGTGGTATGATCATAGCTCACTGCAGCCTTCATCTCCTGGGCTCAAGTAATTGTCCCACCTCAGCCTCCTGAGTAGCTAGGACTACAGGCACGCAACATCATGCCCAGCTAATTTTTAATTTGTTTTCAGAGAGACAGGGTCTTGCTATGGCGCCCAGGCTGGTCTCAAACTCCTGGACTCAAGTGATCCTCCTGTCTCAGTCTCACAAAGTTTTAGAATTACAGGTGAGAGCCAATGCACCTGGCTATGATTGATTGTTTTGCTACATATACTTGGAGCAATGGGCCACACTGTACTGGTTTGTCGGGTTCTTTGCACAAATATCAAGACACTTGGATTTTTTTACTGGGATCTTGAGTGTTGGTTGTCATGACTGGTTGTATAGCAGGAGGTACCTTTGTGACCCACATGCTACAAAGCCCTCAGATTCTGAGACTCATATATACCAGACAGCTCTACCGGAGAGAAAGTGCTCTGTGTGTTTGTGAATGAGGAAGGAAATCAGAGGCCTATGCTGGGTCTCCCAGGACCCTCCCTGGACTCCTCTGCTTGCACATTCCCTGCCATTTTTGCTCAGTATGCTTTGCTGCAATGAATCTTCAAGCCCTGTCACTGAGTCTCGTGCATCCATCTGGCGAATAACCAAAAACAAGACAAAGTCTTTGGAAATAGTCCTTACGCTATTTTCTGCATTTTTCATGATCAGAATCCATGTGGGTTTTTTAAAATCACACACACACAAAAATTCACTATGACAAAAATTTGGAACTCAGGAAAGAAAAGTATTCGTTAATGAGCTACAAAAATAAGCCATGGCAATGAGCAAAATGCAGGTGGGTGGGGAGGACGCTTGTAACTCTGATCACAAGAAAAGTGGTCATTTCTTTAACATATGAATGGTTCCTATAAACCAAGAAGAAAATCCCAACAATCCAACAGGAAAATTATTGAATGGATTACGCACACAAAAGACATGATAGTTCACTCAAAAAAGAAAGATAAGGATACTAAGCAATAAATTCAAAATTAAACCAAAGTAAGATACCAATGGCGTGAACCAAATGCTTTGCTGACATTGTGGGATAGGGTATGGTAGATTTATATATTGCTTATGAGGGTACAAATTAATACAACTTCTTTGGATTTTAATTTCCCAATAGTTTTAAAAATTTAAAATGACCTGTCCTTTGGCCTAGTGAATCCACTGTAAAAACTATCTCACAGATATGATTCCTGAGCATAGGTTAAATAGAAGACATTCACTCACTGAATGCTGTTTATAAAAGCAAATGTCTAAACAATCCATGTGTCCGTCAACAAAATTCTGGCTGAATTATTCTTAATCCATACATTAGAAAAGTATAGAGCAATTCAAAAAAAATAAGATAAGGGCAGGCGTGCTGTGGCTCACACCTGTAATCCCAGCACTTTGGGAGGCCGAGCCAGGTGGATCACTTGAGGTCAGAAGTTCGAGACCAGCCTGGCCAACATGGTGAAACCCCCATCTCTACTAAAAATACAAAAATTAGCCAGGTGTGGTGGCTCATGCCTGTAATCCCAGCTACTTGGGAAGCTGAGGCAGGAGAATCACTTGAACTGGGGAGGCAGAGGTTGCAGTGAGCCAAGATCACACCACTGCACTCCAGCCTAGGCTACAGAGCAAGAATCTGCCTCAAAAATAAATAAATAAATAAGTAATAAATAAATAAATCTATATGCACTTGACATGTTCAAACCCTTTGCCACTGTAGATGAAAAATGTAATCTGCATAACACAAATAGTGCAATAATATTTATGAAAAGGTATATTTGCTATATCTTTGATATGCATGTATATGCACAGAAAGGGTTTGTAAGGATGTAGACCCACTTTTTAACACTTCCTTTAAGAGGAATGGAATAGAAAGGTTTTGATTTTTTTTTCCACTTTTCATTCTATGCGTTTTCTTGTTTCTACTAGGAGAATGTATGCTCATGTTACATTTGTGGACAGAGAATAAAAACAATAACTAAGTCAAGAGAATCAGGTTCACAAAAGCCTTACCTGAAACTGCTACAGGGTGAACACCAGGAAAGGTAAAACCTGTTTCTCAGGACAAGGGAATTTCTGTGCCATTTGTGTGTGTAGGAGAAACCCCCAAATTCTCCCAATAAATTGCGAGTCCTGTAGGATAGGCACGCATTTGATGGCCTTGAAGAAGTGATCCTTGTATTTGCCGAACCCCTGAGAGGCCAGGCAGGCCACAAACACATTCCAGATTCGTTGGGCGACTGGGGCCAACGCCGCCTCCGCAGGCAGACGCCGCCTCCGCCGGCAGCTCCCGGCCCAGCTGAAACAGACTTCCCTAGAATTTCTCCAGGAAACGGTTGGGTGGGTAGAGCTCTGGCCCGCGGCTGATTTTTCACCTGCCAAGGCCTGGGTGCTTCCTGCAGGGCCATTTCACCAACGACGACTCCTACCTCTTCTTGGCTTCCAGGATGAGCACCGAGGCCAATTTCGCCTCGCTTCGGCGGTCTCCTACAGCTACTCATTGCTGAACCCGGCCACCTTTGCAGAAGTCAGCAAACTGGATGGCGCGGTGCAGGATTTGCGTGTGGTGCCGGGAAACGGAAGACAGATCCAGTACCAGAAGGTGTGCATGAGGTACAGGGCGCTCTGCGTGCCCCGCAACCCGCTCCTGTACGCCCGCCAGGTGGACCAAACGCTCGACCTGAGCAGCATCTCCTTCCCCATCTACAACCATGGCGGGCATCCTCTCTACCTGACCGGCTTCTTCGGAGGACGCATCTTGGGGGGCAGCCTAGGAATGGACCAGTTACTCCTGCCGGCCAAAGCCATGCGGCTGCTGTACTGCCTGAAGACCGAGGACCCTGAGGACAACGTGCACAGCAAGCAGTGGCTCACCCATTTCCTCGACCAATTTACCAACCTTAAGAACACCTTGGCCTTGAAGAAAATTGAGGTACCTGGTGGTTCGGGTTTACAGGGACGCCAGGAGAAGGTGGGAGGGATGAGGAAGACTTGCCCCCAGAACCCTAACAAAAGCAGTGCCTGACTGCTTGATGGGGTCCTTGCCTCCAGGCTGGGTGTGCTCTGCTATATTTGGTACTTAATCCAATTTTCTGAACATGACAGATACCAGAAATTGTGAATTTTCGGTAACATTCTAGTCAATAACACAAACCCTGTGTCCACCAGATGGTTCAGTTCAGTACAGACATTGATCTTCATGTTTAATTTTGGGGTTTGGTTTCTAATCAAATTATAGTACTCTGAAATTCTACTTTTAGTTAAAGTCTTCACTGGCTTTGCAGAGCCCCCTAAAACTTGCTTGGAGCTCTCTGGGATTGAAAAACAAACTTTTAAGTAAAAGTTCCATGGTGTTAAGAAGGTAACTAGCTCAGCATTTTTCAGATTAGATACATATGAAGAACCGGCTTAGCATGAGGTCCGTGTCAGCTGTTCAGCTACTGCTGGGTCAGCAACCCTATTAAGATGTATAAATGGAGAAGCAGTGTGGGTGTCAGGGCACAACACAGGTGGGAGCAGCGGCCACGGCCTTCATCCGCCTATGGAGAATGAAGTATCCTTGGCAGTTCAACTGTGTTGCTCCAAGTGACATACGTCATGATTTTGGTGGCTGAAGGGTTTTGCCTTGTGTACATACTAGAGTTTCTGGATCTCTTCATTTGTGGATGGACAGGTTCATCTGTGTTGCTCCAAGCAACATAATTTTATTATTTCGGTGGCTGAAGGCTATTCCCTTCAGTATAGATACTAGAGTTTCCTGATCCCTTCATCTGTGGATGGACAGGGTTCTACAAGGGACTGCAGATGACAGGGTTTCCAGAAGCTTTAAGGCTGAAGTGTATTCCATTGTATATCTACACAGCAGTTTCTTTACCCCTTCATCTGTGAATAGCCAGGTTGACGTGATTCCTGGATTGCCTGGAAGAAGCAAATACAGAAGACACCATTGAATTACTAGTTTAGATAGCGGGAAAGAGACATATGTTTACTGTTATCTTCTCTTAGCACATTTGGCATATTATAGAATTTATTTTACTTAGTATATTTTTGTGGCAGGCAGTCCAGTTTACATCACTTTCCAGACAATTGGAATTTTAGGCAACTTCTATGACAGTGATCCCTGTGTTTCACCTGACATACATTCTCATCATACTGTTTGCAGTCACATCATGCTATTGTTCTGGATCAAAAGTATTATCTGTGAAACTCAAGAGAAGGCTGGACTTGCCCACCCGACTCTTGCCAATGATGAGGATCTTCAAGGTGGTCAGCACATCCCCATCCATCCCTACCCTGCTCGGCTGTGAGCCCAGCTGTCCACCCTGGGGTCCTCCTCTCAGCTTTTCAGCAGGGAAAGCTGCCCAGAATCCATGTGTTTTTATGAAACATCCATCAATTTCATTTAATAATACTAAAGATTGATCATGATAATATGCATAATGATAAACCTCAGTCCCATTATGTCTTTTCTTAAACTGCTTTCTAAAATTTGAAATTTGTTCTTTTCTTCTGAAGATTTTGGAGGATCTAGTTGAATTTCAATAATTTTAAATGACTTTTAAAAAAACCCCACAAAACCCTGTATGATCCAGATACCATCTCGCCACTTGGAGAGTACCTTTTATTTTGGAGACTATGCACTTGCTAAAACAGGCTTGGAACAGCCTACAGAGTGCATGCCTTTGGGTCCTCTTGGATTGATTACTGCCATTCTTTCTTCTCCAGCATTCCAGAGGCACTGACTCATGGATTACAAAGTGTTTCAAAATTCTACCACATATGTCCCTGCTAACTCTAGTTTGATTTTTATATCTTTGCAAAAACTTGACCTCTAATGAGGTCTTAGGTTTATTTTATAATCCACTGAGTTAAAAATAACTAGACATAGATTGCCTTTATATGGTATTCATCTGTATACTCAGCTCTTAGGCTATTGGTTAGGACTTACACAGTTAAAAAACTCAAGATGCATATTTAGAAGATGTCAGAAAAACACTCACTTTCTAAGTCTTCAAAGCTAATTTCTTTCACGTTGTCTCTCCTGACCATTGAGAATGCTCTTGAGGCCAGGCACAATGGCTCACACCTGTAATCCCAGCAGCTTAGGAGGCCAGAGTGGGAGGATCACTTGAGCCCAGGAGTTCGCGACCTGCCCGGACAACATGGCAAAACCTCGTCTCTACAAAAAATACAAAAAATTAGCCAGGCGTGGTGTTGCACACCTGTAGTCCCAGCTACTCAGGAGGCTGAGGTGGGAGGATCCCTTGAGCCCAGGAGGTTGAGGCTGCAGTGAGAGGTGACTGCACCACTGCACTCTAGCCTGGGCCACAGAGCAAGACTCATCTCAAAAAAAAAAGAATGTTCTTTGTTTATATTAATACTATGCATATGGTTATTTTACTATTTTTAAACTTTTCATTAAAATATCTTATTGTTGAAATATAATTTATATTTCATTTCAATTTATAGTTTTGTGTGTGTGTGTGTATGTATATATATGTGTGTGTGTGTGTATATATATATATATATATCTCCCTTGCTTTGCAGAATATCTGTACTAAAACATTTGACTATAAAGGCAAGTTTCTATCTTTATACTCCCATCGTCACAACTGGGGTTTGTGTAGAATGCTCATTACCTCCCTTGCTCTTTCAACTCTTCAGAAAGTCAGGCATTGTGAGAGGTGAAGGGAATTGTCACTGTAATCTGTCATTCACCGCAGAAGCTGAAGTTCCTCTTGTCACGCTAAGCTCAAAAATCTTCGGAGGTTCTCTTCTCTACCAAATCAAGTTGAAACCCCTCCTACTGTTTTTA
Organism: Rhinopithecus roxellana; assembly: GCF_007565055.1. NCBI lineage: Eukaryota > Metazoa > Chordata > Mammalia > Primates > Cercopithecidae > Rhinopithecus > Rhinopithecus roxellana. The sequence goes on along the minus strand of NC_044559.1, from coordinate 54,789,257 downwards.
AATTTCCTCTGTAGTCTAGCCCTATCCTGTCTATTTGATCCCATTTTTCACCACTCCCCAGCATGGGCATTTAGCTCCTTACGGTGCTTAAAACAAGGCTGACCACATAGTAAATATATGCACACTTATTGCTCAGTTTTTCGTTTTTAAGAGATGGGGGTCTTGCTATTTTGCCCAGGCTGGAGTGCAGTGACTATTCACAGGTGTAATCATAGGTCACTGCAGCCTCAAACTTCTGGGCTCAAGCAATCCTCCCACCTCAGCCTTCCAAGTAGCTGTGACTGCAGGCATGCATCACACCCTGCTTATTGATGGATTTTAAAAGATAGAAACAAAATATTCTAACACACTATCAGCATATGAAACAAAGCTATTACAAAAACAAAAACATTTATAAGATGATTGGAGAAAGCTGAACTTTCACTAAATATTTGATATTAAGAGATTATTGTTAACTTTTTAGGTGTTAGTGGTATTGTGTATCGTGTTCATGTTAAAAAAGAATCCTTGCGCCGGGCGCGGTGGCTCAAGCCTGTAATCCCAGCACTTTGGGAGGCCGAGACGGGCGGATCATGAGGTCAGGAGATCGAGACCATCCTGGCTAATACGGTGAAACCCCGTCTCTACTAAAAAATACAAAAAACTAGCCGGGCGACGAGGCGGGCGCCTGTAGTCCCAGCTACTCGGGAGGCTGAGACAGGAGAATGGCGTGAACCCGGGAGGCGGAGCTTGCAGTGAGCTGAGAGCCGGCCACTGCACTCCAGCCTGGGCAGCAGAGCAAGACTCCGTCTCAAAAAAAAAAAAAAAAAAAAAAAAAAAAAAAAAAAAAAAAAAAGAATCCTTGCTTTTAGGTGTATATATGATATCTGGGATTTGCTTCAGAATGATTGTTGGAGTGGATGGTGGTACAGATGGAACCTCACTGATAATTATTGATGCTGAGTGATGGGTACATGGGAGTTCATTGTACCATTCTTTCTACTTCTGTTTGTGTTTGGAAATTTTTATTTTAAAAGATTTTAAATGTTAGCAAAAGTGAAAAACCAAAAACAAACAAAAACTTGTGACTGAGAAGAGGCTGCAACTGTTGACAAGCCAATGGCATATGGCAGTGGCTGGGAAGACTGGGGGGGGTTTGGGGCTTGGGAGAACTTTCAGAACTTACTCGACTCCAGGTCAGAGTCTGGTAAGAGAATTCAGCAATTCTCCTTGCTCTTTCCTGAACCTTTTTTAGGGCTTTCTCCAGATTTTTTTTTTTTTTTTGAGATGGAGTCTTGCTCTGTTGCCCAGGCTGGAGTGCAGTGGTGCGATTCCAGCTCACCACAACCTCCCCACACAACCTCTCAGGTTCAAGTGATTCTCCTGCTTCAGCTTCCCGAGTAGCTGGGACTACAGGTACGTACCACCATGCCCAGCTAATTTTTGTATTTTTAGTAGAGACTGGGTTTCACTGTGTTGACCAGGTTGGTCTCGAACTCCTGAATTTGTGATCCGCCCCCCTCGGCCTCCCAAAGTGCTAGGATTACAGGCGTGAGCCACTGCACTCAGCCTCTCCTGATTTTCTATAACCAGTTATGAGATGGGCTAAATCTGACCTGACCTATCAGTGAAATCATTACATACTTAAGAGGAAGATCAGAAAGCCCATTTCATCCAGAAATATCTCTCTTGTGCTCTGCCATACATGCCTGAAGTTCCCTGAACTGAAGCAATGAGCACCAGTTAATGTGATGCCCTCAATAAAAATTAGACACGCACTTACTTACGCAGGCGCAATCACACATGGTATAACTTGCTTTTCCACTTTGGTGCACAAATATAATCTTGCCTCATTTGGAGAGCTGACTGCTTGAATGCCTACTTGTTCCACTTCCAGGCAAACTAACATCTTCTTTTCTTTTCTTTTTTCTTTTTTTTATTAGCTCTTATCCCAAATAATATCTTCTTAAGGGCTCTTTCCACCTCCCAGTGTTCAAATCCCCCAACCTATTATTATTAATATTATTATTACATTTTACTTTTTTATGGTAAAACATAATTCTTACCTCATTATTATGATGATGTTTTACCTTTTTAAAAAAGTTATTACATACCCAACTTATTAAATACCAAGCATCCTCTTACACATGCACATCTGCTTCCATGCCAGGCAGAGGGGGAGTTAGAGACTCAATAGTCCCTCCTCCACGCCCACCTCTTTGCTTCTTGCAGCCTCACAGTGCCTTTGCTAAAGGCTGTCCTACTACCGTTTGAAGGAAAATTGTTGTCCACCATTGTTAGAATGACCCCACTGGTCGGTCGGTCTAGATTTCTCCCGGAGTCTCAGATGTAACCTACATTGGATACTAACAACTACTTCTCCTCCTCCTCCTCTTTCTTCCTCTTCTTCCTCTTCCTCTCCTTCTTCCTTCTTTCTTTTTCCTCCTTCTCCTCCTCCTCCCCTTTTTCTTCTTCTTCTTCTCCTCCTCCTCATCTTGTTCTTCCCTTCTTCTTCTCCTCTTCCTTCTTCTTCTTCCTTCTTCTTTCTTCTCTTCTTCTTCATCTTCCTTTTCCTCTTCCTCCTCCTCCTCCTTCTTATTCTGTCCTCCTCCTCTTCCTTCTTCTTCTTCTTCCTCTTCCTCTCCTGCTTCTTCTGCTGCTTCCTCCTTCTCCTTTTTTTTTGAAGGCAGGGTTTCACTCTGTCACCCAGGCTGGAGGGCAGTGGTGCCATCATAGCTCACTGCATCCTTGACTGTTCTCAAATGATCCTCCTGCCTCAGCCTCCCAAAATGCTGGGATAATGGGTGTGAGCCACTGCACCGGCCCTAACAACTCTTCGTAATGAACACTATTCTACCCAGCCATTGCTCCCCAAAGCAACTCACTGTGCCGAGGTGAGGAAGTCTGCAGTTGCTTCAAATAGCAACCACATGCTGGGTCACATATGGTTTTCCCACAATCCCCTCATGCTCAGCTTCCCTCAAATTCTACTTACTACTGTCAATGGGAAGGAGTTTAGGAGGGAGGGTCAGTTTTGTAAAACCAAAGAGAAATCCACTTCAACTATAATCAGGACCTGCTTCTACCAAAACATGTTAGTGCAAAACTGAGAGGATGGATGAAGAGACAGTCACAGGACAAAGAAGATCCCTGCCAGGGGAATTTTTGTCTCTCCCTGTTCAGAGGTTATTTGATACCTTCATTCTAGAAAACAAGCCAACAAAACTCACTCTGTTTATACACAGGAATGTTATACCACATGATCCCACCCTAGGAGTAGGTTCACGGGTGGTTTTTATCTTGCTTATCTGTATTGCTAACCTTTTCTTAAATGAACATATCATTAAAAAGTCAATATATAGGCCAGGCATGGTGGCTCACACTTGTAATCCCAGCACTCTGGGAGGCCAAGGCTGGCGGATTGCTTGAACCCAGGAGTTCGAGACCATTCTGGGCAACATGGAGAAACCCCATCTCTATAAAAATTAGCTGAGTGTAGTGGTGTGTGCCTCTAGTCCCAGCTACTCGGAAGGCTGAGATGGGAGGATCACTTGAACCTGGAAGACAGAGGTTGCAGTGAGCTGAGATCGTGCCACTGCACTCCAGCCTGGGGGACAGAACAAGACTCTGTTTAAAAAAAAAAAAAAAAAAAGTCAATATAAAAGACATTTGAAACAAATAAATGAATACAAAAGTCACAGGAACTGATGGCGTTGAGCAGGCCCTTATGAGGTGCCAAGGTGGGGGTTCTGTGGCAGAACTGGGCACCTGGGGAAAATGTTTATTAAAAATAGCAGGAACACAACAAAGGCAAATGTCATGTGTGTTACTGTGTCCCTCCTAAACTTCTCTCCTTTTTGCAATAACTCTAGAGTGACAGTCACAGTACACTGTCACTCTAGAGGGAAAATAGCAACTTCTAAAGAGTACTATGAGGATAATGGGATTTTGTGGAGACATTGAAATAAGTTAAATCCAGCAAGTATTTAATTTCTTTTTGGATATACCAGCCACAGATATAGGTTCAGTGGAAGATGCAAAATAGAAGAGTATGACATTTTGCCAGGCACGGTGACTCATGCCTGTAATCCCAGCACTTTGGGAGGCCGAGGTGGGTGGATCATCTGAGGTTAGGAGTTCGAGACCAGCCTGACCAACATGGCAAAACCCCATCTCTACTAAAAATACAAAAATTAGCCAGGTATGGTGGCGTATGCCTGTAATCCCAGCTACTTGGGAGGCTGAGGCAGAAGAATCACTTGAACCTGGGAGGCAGAGGTTGCAGTGAGCCGAGATCGCACTATTGCACTCCAGCCTGGGTGGGCTACAAGAGAGAAATTCCATCTCAAAAAATAATAATAATAAGTAAAATAAATAAAGAAGAGTACTACATAGTCCCTGCACTCAAAGAACACATAGTCTACTAGGCGACTTGGGGCTGTACACAAAAGATTATGATAGATTGAAATAGATGGCGGGCGCAAGCTGTTGTGCTGGGGGATGTCACAATTTAATATCTGTGTGTGTGGCAGGGGTGACTAGAGGGCGAAGGGGCTTCAAGAGGGAATAAGGGGCATTTTAATTGGATCTTCAGGAATTTTAAAGACGGATATTGTTGAATCAGATACAGACAAATGACTCTACTGCCCTTTAGAAACCGAGGCAGTAAGCATTTACAAAGAAAATCACATGTTCGCGCGATTTTGTTGTTGTTTTGTTGTAGTTTGTTGTGTATTTCAGAGACAGGTCTCTCTGTTGTCTAGACTGGACTGCAGTGATGCAATCATAATTCACTGCGGTCCCAAACTCCTGGGCTCAAGTGGTCCTCCTGCCTCAGCCGCCCTATTAGCTGGGCTTACAGGTGTGCACCACCATGCCCAGCTAATTTTTTGATTTTTTGTGGAGACAGGTCTTGCTATGCTGCCCAGGCTGATTTCAAACTCCTGGCTTCAAGCAATCCTCTGATCTTGGCCTCCCAAAGTGCTGGGATTACAGACATGAGCCAATATGCCCGGCCTTGTGAGGTTTACCTGTAATTCCCTTTAAAATAAAATAATTTTGATATAAAACTGAAATGACCACTCCAATAAAAAGCCTTTTTCTTGCTTTAACTAAGTCTATAGTAATCTTTTTTTTCTCATTAAAGTAATGAGCCATGTTAACAAGCTTGAAGTCTTTCACACATGCATCATTGTAGTTTTCTTAGGTAGGTCTTCAAAGGAAGACAGGAGAATTCCAGAAATACAGTGTACTCTCGAACTATGCTTGGTAAGCAAAGGTCTCCACAAAACCCCTTCTGTTTATAAATAAATTATAACTGTATAGAAAACAAAATCGCTTGCTGATGGTGAAAGAGAATATGAAATCCAACTAATAACAGTATCAAAAATCATATTCTGGCTGGGTGCGGTGGCTCACGCCTGTAACCCCAGCACTTTGGGAGGCTGAGGCGGGTGGATCACTTGAGGTCAGGAGTTTGAGACCAGCCTGGCCAACATGGTGGAACCCTGTCTCTGCTAAAAATGCAAAATTAGCCAGGCATAGTGGTGGGCACCCATAATCCCAGCTACTCAGAAGGCTGAGCCATGAGAATTGCTTGAACCCGGGAGACGGAGATTACAGTGAGCTGAAATCATGCTACTGCACTCCATCCAGCCTGGGCAACAGAGCGAGACTCCGTCAAAAAAAAAACCTTTTCTGAAGAGAAACCTGGATTGCTCTTACCTAAAACAAAAATAAAACAAAGAAAAAAAAGAATAAAAATTTAATAAACTCCCTTAGGCGGATTTACTCATGGACTCTCTTTCAAGGTAAGTTTTCAGGTTTCATTTAAAAAAAACAGAGTCTCGGCTGGGCGCGGTGGCTCAAGCCTGTAATCCCAGCACTTTGGGAGGCCGAGACGGGCGAATCACGAGGTCAGGAGATCGAAACCATCCTGGCTAACACGGTGAAACCCCGTCTCTACTAAAAATACAAAAAAATTCACTGGGCGAGGTGGCGGGCGCCTATAGTCCCAGCTACTCGGGAGGCTGAGGCAGGAGAATGGCGTGAACCCGGGAGGCGGAGCTTGCAGTGAGCTGAGATCCGGCCACTGCACTCCAGCCTGGGGGCAGAGCGAGACTCTGTCTCAAAAAAAAAAAAAAAAAAACAGAGTCTCACTTTGCCTTTTTTCAAAATATCCTTTTCTATTTGAACCTAGTCTTCCGGCTCTTTAAATTCAATCCTGTAGACTCCAAGGGAGAATGCAGGCCCAGAATTTATCAGGTGAATCAGGAAACTGCTCCCTTTCTGTTCTTTCCTAAAATAGCCAAAGATGGTGATTCAACCAAACGACAAATAAACAATAATACTCCACCACAACATAAACGGGAATTGTCCTTCTCAGCAATACTGTTTATGTTGTGCTTACTTAAGTACCACATAAGCACCATGATACTGAAAGTGCTATCTCGGGACAAAAAGCCAACTCCCTTGAGTTGTTAGACAAAAAGACAAACCAGAATGCTCTGGGCAAAGGTTGCCAGGAGCAAAAAGGTGACTTTTTGCCTATCAATAATGGACTGGATAAAGAAAATGTGGCACTTATACACCATGGAATACTATGCAGCCCTAAAAATGAATGAGTTCATGCCCTTTGCAGGGACATGGATGAAGCTGGAAGCCATCATTCTCAGCAAACTAACACAGGAACAGAAAACCAAACACTGCATGTTCTCATTCATAAGTGGGAGTCGAACAATGAGATCACATGGACACAGGGAGGGGAACATCACACACTGGGGCCTGTCGGGGGTTGTTGGGCAAGGGGAGGGAGAGCATTAGGACAAATACCTAATGTATGTGGGGCTTAAAACCTAGATGATGGGTTGATGGGTGCAACAAACCACCGTGGCACATGTATACCTATGTAACAAACCTGCATGTTCTGCACAGGTATCCCAGAGCTTAAAGTAAAATAAAAATAAATTAATTAAAAAAGGAGGTGACTTTTGCTGCCACCACAGGGTACTATCTCCCTGGGTAAGACATAAGATGCCATGGGTCCCTGCGAGCCAGCAGACATAGGCCACTGGCTTGCAGCGTTAAGGGAGAGAGGGTCCTTGTGTGGGGGGAACTACCGTTTTCAGTACAGGGAACAATGGTGATGGTGGCTCAAAGTGGAAGGTAACATACTAGAGACTCTCTGCCAGGGAAAAACGCCCCCACCCCATTTCCCTACAATAGAAGAGAGTATTTGGCTGTCTTTGTTCATCAGTCTTTAAGGCTACAGGGGCAATGTCTGACCCTGTTTGCAGCCAGTGCCAGGGTAGGAATGCAGAGAAAGAAAAGGTCAGAACACAGCACTCACTAGTTCTTTGGGGGTGATGCAGAAACACAGATGATGAAGCGGGGACTTGAAAGCAAAAGCTGGAGTGAGATTGTCTTATTTTACTTGATCGTTTCTCACTAGAAACTCCCAGACATCACAGCAAAAAAAAATTCAAAAAAAGATTTTTGGCACACACACAAAAAAGAATGTTTGCTTTTTCCTACGTCCTACTCTTTGAAGTTTGACAAAGAGGGAGGTGGCCCCCGTTAAAGCTGGGATCAAACGGTGCCTTGAAGTTGCCAAGCTGGGAGCCAGTGGAGGACCTGGAAAAGCAGAAGTGGTGCTTAAATGCTTTTTAAAATTTATTTTTAATTTTTGTATTTTTTGTAGAGATGGGGGTCTCCCTATGATCCCCAGGCTGGTCTCTAATTCCTGGCCTCAAGAGATCCTCCTGCCTTGGCCTCCCAAAATGTTGGGATTACAGGTGTAAGCTGTCACACCAGGCCAATGCTTAGATATTTCACATGAATGAGAACATTTAAAAGGAGGAAAACCATGACTGTGTCATTTCAATGTTATCTTTGAAACCATTCCTACAGAGTTGACAAGGATTGCAAGGATTTTGTCCATGGTTCTGGTCAAAAATATAGTTACTATTAAGCATTCATCAGACTGCACTCTGACCTACTTCCTCGTTGATAAAAGTCAGGTGCACTAGGTGTTGACATTTGCATCCCCATTGCTCCTACAGACAGGATCTTTGACATTAGAATCACAAGGCTTTTGTTTAAGGATTGCTTAAGATGTTTCTCCGACCCTGCATTCCAGCAACCAGTTTGAATACCCCTTAAAAATCCTAACTTCAAATTCCTTGGGGAGATGGATTTGGGGTTCCCTCCCATCTCCTGGTTTGGTGACCCTAGGATTACATCTTTCTCTGCTGCAACCCAATCTCTCAGCATATTGACTTGTGGTGTGTGTTGGGCAATGAACCTACTATGATTACACTTTGGATCATTATTTTACCTCCTTTTCTATCTAAAAGGGTGGATTTACATGTGGTAATAGCTGCCTCTTTGTTTGATTTAAAATAATGGCGTGGGCACAAGCTCCTTGTGGCAATCCCCAGGGCTGTCATTGTTGCCATAGTTTGTGTGAGAGGTTCTGGGGCGGAGAGGGGGATGGTCTGTTAGCCCTTTAGTTTGGTTCCATTTGGCACACAATAAGTGTCTACTAGGAGCTAAGGCTGGCTCTTCCCAGCACTGTGGAGAGGAATTTGGAAGATTAATAACATGCTTAGCAGTGTAGGCAAAGGGCTGCGGTGGAAGATTTTCGTAGATTGGAGCTGGACCCTGCAGGGTGAATGGGATTTCAGCAGGCCGAGGAAACAAAAGCACAGGTTCCTTCAGGATATGATCAGAAATCTTGGTTTCCAGGGATTCCAGAGGGAAAGGGAAGGGTACCCATGCAGAAGCAGCAGGAATTTTAGAGCCACTACTTACTGCCCTTCCTGACATGTCAAGGCTTTGGGGGAAAATAAAGAGTAGTTTTGTTACAGGATCTTTGGGTGTTGCTTTTCTGGCTGGAAACCTCTGTGGTTGTAGTGCCATTGCCCGATCTTTGCTTGGGCCCACTGGGCTCATTCCACCCACTTGGCCTGGCATGCTGCTGCCCTGGATCCGATGCCTGCCGAGGGTAAGCCAGGTGCGGGACAGTGAGGAGTATATGAGCAAGTGTGAGGTCTGGCCACTGTGCACGGTCAGACATGCCAGCTGTTGCTGGGGGGCAAGCAGCTTCAGATGCTGGCATGAACACCAGCTCTCCACGAGGCTGCAGCAAGACCAGGCGCACCACAAGCAGCTTCCTCAGCTGGCACTGGGGATTGCAGTGGTGCCTAGAAACTTGGAGACACCAGGAACCTCAGGGCCCCAAAGAGAGTCACATCCCTAGCTCAGGGAGCTCCTAGGTTGGCCTCCCCAAAGGGCCACAGCTCTTCTCTCCTTTTCTTCACCCACAATATGATGAGCAGGGGACAAGTGTCAGCCCTGTTTATGTTGCAATACTTTAAGTCTTGCCATTTGATGGGCCCTGAGTTCTCATCCTGGGACCAAGAAGAATGAGGTACATAGACAAGTGGAGGGTGAGCAAAATGAAGAGGAGCTTTACTGAACAATAGAACAGCTCAGAGGGGACCCGCAGTGGGCAGCTCCTTTCTGCAGCCAGGGTGTCCTGATGAGTGTTCAGCTCCTAGCAGAGAGGAGACCCTGGAGTGGGAAGTTCCTCTCTGCAGGCAGATTGTCCCATTGTCTCTGCAGCTGTCAGTGGAGAGGAGGCCCTGGAGTGGGTTGCTCCTCTCTGCAGCTGGCTGTCTCAATGTCTCTGCAAGTCTCTGAAGCTCTCAGCATAGAGGAGGCCTTAGAGTGGATATCTCCTCTCTGCTGCTGGTTGTTCTAACATCTGCTCAGTTCTGGCTCAACCTGGGGCTTTTATGGGCCTCAGAGAGGAGGAAGTGTGCAACAGCTGGTCCGCAAGCAGCCATTGGTGGACCCAGAAAAGCCACCACAAGCTCCCACTCTGGTCTGCAGGACTGGCAGCCCGGCTTCCAGCTTTCAGACCCTACCTGGCCTGAAGGTGGGGCCTCACCAGGGACCCACCCCCTTCTGCCCAAGAATCTGTCTGCCTCCTCCTGCCATTCATAGTGCCCAGGCTCCCACCAACTTTGCGCCAAGATCGGACCAGACACTGACAGCAGGGAGAAGCCAGGCATCGGGAGCAGGCACTTCCAAGTGGGGGTGCCTTCCTGGGCCTCCAAAAGTGCAGGGATGCCTAGGTCTGCAGCTGCAGTTTGGGCAGCTGCAGCTGTGCCTGGGAGGGTGGGGCTCTTGCCTACTCTGTGGAGTGGGAGGCCCAGGTCTGCAGCTGAGGTTTGGGCAGCTGCAGCAGCACCCAGGAAGCTCCCACCCCAACTTAGAAAGGGTGGGGCTCCCACTTGTCCCCAGCTCCCACGGGCTCCACAGAGCAGCAACACTGGCCACTCCTCCCTGCTGCAGCTGGTGTGAAGGCAGCGGTGGCTCCAGATGGCCTGCCCCTGACATCAGTTTCACCTCTCTTGGGGATCTCTGTCATTGGAGCAGTAACATGGTGTGATTAAGGTAGGATTTCAGGGCCTGGTGGGCTGAGGTAGGGAAGGAAAGAAGCAGATGTTCAGTTAGCAGAGCAGTGGAAAGATTTAAAGTCCTGGTTCTGTTCCTCCCTACGACCCGACCTCATTTCTCTTCTTGGACTCCATGAGACACACAGGTGTCCTTGACTAGTTTCCACTTTTTGCTTTAGCTAGTTGAAATTTATGCTCTATCATTTGTTAAACTAAGCTTAGCCTAAAGCTGCCTCCTTACATATTTTAAGTTCAGCTTAAAGATGTCTCTGTACATAGTGAACTGTAAACTAAACTGGGTGTGTGAACAGACTGCAAGCTATGCTTGTGACAGTCATCAAGTTTTGGGCAATCAAAGGTAACCAACTGTTCAAAACGTGTTTAAATAAGGCACACGCCCAGCTGTAACCAATCTAGCTGTTTCTGCACCTCACTTCCATCCTCTGTACATCACTTTCCTTTTGCTGTTCATAAATCTTCTCAGACCACCAAGCCATACTGGAACCTCTCTCTACCTCCTCTGGTTCAGGGGCTGCCCTATTCGTGACCAGTTCTTTGTTCAATTAAACTCTGCTAAATTTCATTTATCTAAGATTTTTCTTTCATTTTCTTTTATTTTTTGAGAAAGGATCTTGCTGTGTTGCCCAGAGTAGAGTGCAGTGGTGCCATCTCGGCTCACTGCAGCCTCTGCCTCCTGGGTTCAAGCGATTCTTGTGCCTCAGCCTCTCGAGTAACTGGGATTACAGGCATGTGTCACCATGCCTGGCTAATTTTTGTATTTTTCATTGAGATGGGGTTTTGCCATGTTGGTCAGGCTGGTCTCAATCTCCTGGCCTCGAGTGATCAATGCACCTCAGTCTCCCGAAGTGTTAGGATTACAAGCATGAGCCACCATGCGTGGCCTGTTTAAGATTTTTCTTTTAACACTCTCCAGCCAAAAGAATCCTGGCTAATCCGGCTAGACATGGTGGCTCACACCTGTAATCCCAGCACTTTGAGAGGCTGAGACAGGGGGATCACCTGAGGTCGGGAGTTCGAGACCAGCCTAGCCAACATGGAGAAACCCCGTTGGGCCTCCCACTCCACAGAGTAGGCAAGATCTCTACTAAAAATACAAAATTAGCAGGGTGTGGTGGCAGGCACCTGTAATCCCAGCTACTCCGGAGGCTGAGGCAGGAGAACTGCTTGAACCCGGGAGGCAGAACTTGTGGTGAGCCAAGATTGCACCATTGCACTCCAGCCTGGGCAATAAGAGCGAAACTTTGTCTCAAAAAAAGAAAGCATCCTGGCTAATCCAGTACCATTATTTTTTCTCACTAGCCAAAGATTACATCTAAATTGTGCCCTTTTTATTGCTTTTCTTTTCCTCTTTGATCACATTTCAAATATATGAAGCTGGCTAGAGAATTACAATGATCACTCAATGCCTTGAGCTATGGGCACTGCTACTTGAAGTGACAAATAGCCCCAATATGGAAAGGGTGGGCACGGGAGAGCTTTTAGCTTTGGGATTCACACAGAGGCAGGAGGGCTTTCTGAAAAATGTACTTCGGTGAGACTCCATCATTTGGGACTTGTCCTGGGATTCTTTTTTTTTTCCCCAAGATGGAGTCTTGCTCTGTCACCAAGGCTGGAGTGCAGTGACGCTACCTCAGCTCACTGCAACCTCCACCTCCTGGGTTCAAGCAATTCTCCTGCCTCAGACTCCCGGGTAGCTGGGATTACAGGCACATGCCACCAGGGCCAGCTAATTTTTGTATTTTTAGTAGAGACAGGGTTTCACCATGTTGGCCAAGCTAGAGGCTGGTGTTGAACTCCTGACCTCGTGATCCACTTGCCTCAGCCTCTCAAAGTGCTGGGATTACAGGCACATGCCACCAGGGCCAGCTAATTTTTGTATTTTTAGTAGAGACAGGGTTTCACCATGTTGGCCAAGCTAGAGGCTGGTGTTGAACTCCTGACCTCGTGATCCACTTGCCTCAGCCTCTCAAAGTGCTGGGATTACAGGCACATGCCACCAGGGCCAGCTAATTTTTGTATTTTTAGTAGAGACAGGGTTTCACCATGTTGGCCAAGCTAGAGGCTGGTGTTGAACTCCTGACCTCGTGATCCACTTGCCTCAGCCTCTCAAAGTGCTGGGATTACAGGCATGAGCCACCGCACCCAGCATGTCCTGGAATTCTAACAAAAGACATTGAGTTGAGAAAGATTCTGTCCTCTAAACTACTCTACATTATGCCGCCCTTCCCCCTTCTTCACAACCCCTCAGGGATCTCAACAAAGGCTGTGTCAAGGACGTTGGGACAAAGGTCTATTCACCAGTGTAGTGGAACAGACAGCAATCTAGACATTTCTATGAGTAAAGGAAATAATTGTTTGTGTGAATTTTTAACATTTCAAGTCTGTGTTGCCACATAGACAATCTCACTGGTGTCCCTTAGTTCTCAAACTTGAAGGATTTAAGAACCAACATACTTTTATATTTTCATCTCTCTGTTACTGTACATTTCAACATCTGTCATTTTAATTTGATCCCAGCAATCAATTTAATTTTAATTTGATTCATAGCAGTGAATTTTTTAAAATGCCTAAATTATCATCATTTTTTTTATTCTCTAAGATTTCATTATTTATCAAGACCACACTCTTGTTTTTTATTCCTTAGTTCTTGTATTTCCCAAAACTTTGGCTGTTTAACTGCTTTTATTTCCTTCATTCTTTTCTTACCTCAATAATATGCTTTTGTCAATATGCTTTATTTTAAAAAGCAACACATACAACCAGACATGGTAGCTCACACCTATAATCCCAGCAATTTGGGAAGCTGAGGCAGAAGAATCACCTGAGGCCAGGAGTATGAGACTAGCCTGGGCAACATAATGAGACCCCATCTGGGGTTGTGTTGCATGCCTCCAGTCCTAGCTACTTGGGAGGCCTAAGGCAGGAGGATCGCTTGAGCCCAGGAGTTCAAGGCTGCAATAAGCTCTGATTGTACCACTGTCCTCCAGCCTGGGTGACAGAGCAAGACCCTGCCTCTAAAAATAAAATAAAATAAATAATAAAAAAAAATTAAAAATAATGCAACTCACAGATGATGCATATGCTAATTACCCTGATGGCTATGCTAATTACCCTGATCTGATCACCATACGTTATATGTATGGTAATAACATAAATCACCCATGAATATGTATAATTACTGTTTGTCAATTAAAAAATAAAATTAAAGAATGAAATAGTTGATATGCTCAAAGGAAAAAAAAACGCAATTCACAATGAAAAGATATAACTCCAAGAGGTGCTATGGAAAACCACCATAAGGCTGGGTGTGGTGGCTCATGCCTGTAATCCCAGCACTTTGGGAGGCCAAGAAGGGTGGATCACGAGGTCAGGAGTTCGCGGCCAGCTTGGCCAAGATGGTGAAACCTCGTCTCTACTAAAAATACAAAAACTAGCCAGGTGCAGTGGCAGGCATCATAATAGTCCATCATTTTCTCCTTAGACACGACCAAACGTGGCCCAGCACATTCTCTGAAAGGCAGTTAATAAAATGAAAATACTTGCAGTTTCACAGGACCCAGAAGTGTTTGGTTGGGATCCTCATGGGCCCATCTGCCTGATTCAGGTCCAATCACAGATCCCTGCATTACTCCTGGGTTTGTGACCCATATATGTAGTTGTTTCTTCTTAGCAGAAGATACCCAGCTCAGAGTGTTGTCCCAAAGACCATCAGGATGGCTCAGTAGTAGAAAGGAGAGCTTTATTATCAACATCAGTTTGCAAAATGGGAAAAGACAATCTCTGATGTGTGACAAAGGTGTTCTCTTTTTCAAGAGGGAAGAGCAAGTAGGGTTTTTATTTTCCTCACACGACATATATATTTAGCAGTTTTGGGGGGATAACTATACATATTTATGAGGGGAGCCGAATGCATGTGCAATGGGCAAACAAACACGTCTGTAACCTACATCTCATGTTCACTTTGGGGCAGGGTTTTAACATTAAAATGAGGTGGAATTGGCTGGGTGCGGTGGCTCATGTCTGTAATCCCAGCACTTTGGGAAGACGAGGCGGGCAGATCACGAGGTCAGGAGTTGGAGACCAGCCTGACCAACACTGTGAAACTCCGTCTCTACTAAAAATACAAAAATTAGCCGAACATGATGGCAGATGCCTGAAATCCCAGCTACTGGGGAGGCTGAGGCAGAAGAGTCACTTGAACCCAGGAGGCAGAGGTTGCAGTGAGCTGAGATTGCACCACTGCACTCCAGCCTGGGCTGGAGTGAGACTCTGTCTCAAAAACAAAAAATAAATAAATAATAAAAATAAAATAAAATGAGGTGGAATTTGGCTCTTTATGTCAAAAGGTGAACTATAGGACACAAAGACAGTTTGTATGCAGTCTCTGTAAGTTACTAAAACTGGCTTAAGGTCTGCAATTGCTTATCAGAAAGGAATGTTCTTAAGGCCGGTCCTCTATCCAACTGGGTTGTAAATCAGTTAGGAGAGGTGCGAGCTCCTGTTGCTAGGAAGCTTAAAGCTGTAGGAATTTAGAAATTTGCCACGCCAGTCAGCCCAAACCCTTGACTTACAGGGAACTTTGTTTCCTTAACCTTAGAATCCATCTTAGTGATGAAGGGGTGTCTGTTTTAATCTCTCAGATCACAGTGGGCCCAAGTATGGCTGAAGAGCTGGAGCTAGCCTGTCCAACCCTAGTAGGTTTCAATCCAGGCTTCCTTAAGAATAATTTTTCAGAGCCGTGAGTGGTGGCTCACACCTGTAATCCCAGCACTTTAGGAGGCCGAGGTGGGCAGATCACGAGGTCAGCAGTTTGAGACCAGCCTGGCCAACATGGTAAAACCCCATCTCTACTAAAAATACAAAATTAGTGGGCGTGGGGATCCCAGCTACTTGGGAGGTTGAGGTGGAAGAATCGCTTGAACCCAGGAGGTGGAGGTTGCAGTGAGCCGAGATCGCACCACTGCACTCCAGCCTGGGTGACAGAGTGAGACTCTGTCTCAAAAAACAAACAAACAAACAAACAAACAAAAAAAGCAATAATTTTTCAGAACCCGTCACCTGTGCAGCCTTGTCTGCCCAGACTGCTTTGCCTAAATGAGCTATCATTGCAAGATACTCTTAGCCTTAGAGGGGAGTTCAGCCTCTCCAGACACTCACTGTATCAGCCTGGTTTTCTCTAGTTACTTCCCAGCCATCAGACTTACATCACGAATCCTCAAGGAATTTGTTTTTTGCCTTCACCTCCTTGTAGTCAACCACTCTAGCTTTTCTGTGTGATTGGTGAGTAGTTTTCAATCACTTATGGCCCTTATAAACACATCACTTCGTATTTGCTGCGTTGTCTCCCCAGATACATTCTAAGTCGCTTATGGGAAGGAACCTCGTATGTGTCCTTTATACCTTTCTATTGCATCTTGCACAGTGCTGCGTACATTTGATGCCCAGTGAAGGGGCATGTCTTTCCAGTGGAAGAAGATATGGGATAGATAAAGTACAAAATAAAAGTTTTCTAATAGTTAAAAAGCAGAGAGAACTAGAAAGCGAAATTAGGGAAGGGGAGGGAACAATAAAGAAAAGAGAAGAATACTCCTTTGTTCCTTGGGCTGCTAGCATTCTTTCTCATCTCAGAGTTAATGTTGAATCTGTTAAGTGCTGTGTCATAATAAAATGTCCAAAGTGTGTATATTTTATAGTCCATCATCAAAGGCATTTAATGTTTAACCCCACTTTGATTTCTATGTGAATGTTGACTCAAGTGTCCCCCTTTTCACTGTGGCAGGAAACTCAATGTTGTCCTTGAATAACAATTGAATCATTCTTATTCAACACATATTATTTTCAACACAGTATGGCATGGGGGCATTACTGAATAGTTTTTCAGTATATCTCATTTCCATAAACTAACTTGCTTTTCCTTCCTTCCTTCCTTCCTTCCTTCCTTCCTTCCTTCCTTCCTTCCTTCCTTCCTTCCTTCCTTTCTCTTTCTTTTCTTTCTTTCTCTTTCTTTCTTTCTTTCTTTCTTTCTTTCTTTCTTTCTTTCTTTCTTTCTTTCTTTCTCTTTCTTTCTTCTTTCTTTCTCTTTCTTTCTTTCTGTCTCTCTTTCTTTTCTTTCTTTCTTTCTTTTTTTTTTTTTTTTTTTACAGGATCACTCTCTGTCACCCAGGCTGGAGTGCAGTGGCCCAAACCTCAGCTGCAGACCTGGGCCTCCCACTCCACAGAGTAGGCAAGATCTCGACTCACTGCAGCCTCAACCTCCTGGGCTCAAGCAATCCTCCCACCTCAGCCTACTGAGTAACTGGGACTAGAGGTGTGTGCCACCATGCCTGGATAATTTTTTAATTTTTTGTACAGACAGGGTCTTGCTATGTTGCCCAGCCTGGTCTTGAACTCTTGGGCTCAAGCAATCCACCTGCCTTGGCCTCCCAAAGTGTTGGGACTACAGGCAGGACCACTATACCCAGACCCTATAAAAGCAATAAGGATATAGAAAAAACTTTCCACTATCATGAAATAAAAGGTAGCTACTCATTGCTATTATTTCATGATTGCTATCAACTCCTTGCTATTAAATTCAATTTGACAGTCTATGTTGCAGTAGAGAGTTCTCATAACTAATATAATAGCTCTTCACTTTGTCCCTACATATGAAGTGTTGTCTATTACAGTTTCAACCATTCAGATGCTAAAATGTAAAGTGTCCTCTTAAATGCATAGTCATTTATAAAATCAGTACTGTAACTTGGAGACAATTGAAATTGATCTCTTCCGTGTAACACCAAAAGCATGTGAAACCGTGAATACATTTCTCAGCAAGAGGTAGTGAAAAAACAGGGCTGGTTTCCTCTTCCTATCAGTTCTGAAGCATCAGGCCCCAGCATCTGCTCAGAACCTGGCTGCGTGCTCTGGATCAGAGTCAGTTATTTGTCACTGATATGGGTGTAAGGCTTGTCACCATTTATCCAGGATGTTTGACACATCCAACTCACCCAAGAACGCACTGGCAGAAATCAAAGATTATTTGGGGCTGGGTGCAGTGGCTCGCACCTGTAATCCCAGCACTTTGAGAGGCCGAGGCGGACAGATCACCTGAGATAGGAAGTTTGAGGCCAGCCTGGCCAACATGGCGAAACCCTGTCTCTACTAAAAATACAAAAGGGGAGCTGAGGCAGGAGAATCACTTGAACCCAGGAGGCAGAGGTTGCAGCGAGCCGAGATCGTGCCACTGCACTCCAGCCTGGGCGACAGAGCAAGACCCCGTCTCAAACAAAACAAAACAAAAACCAAAAGAAACCACAAAGATTATTTGGAACAATCCAGAAGAAAGCTAAACACTTGGAAATAATTTTCAACCTGAGAAAAATTCCTGAATATCAAACATTCCAAGTTCTTTTATTATTATTTCACAATGTGGTCAGATAAAGATCTTTTAACATGTCTCAATTTTATAAACTTTCCATTTTTTAAGTGCAGAGAATGCCTGTTTTTATGTTGTTGGTGGGTATCAAGGGCATGCCCTAAACGCATGCAAAGAAAACAATTGAGAAGTAAAAATTATGGAGCTGAGGAGATCACAGAAATAATGTTAATTAAATACCTCGTTTTTATTTTTTCTTTACAAACACACAGACTACGACAGTGGTTCTAGCCCCAGGTCCAGAGGTGAGGGAAGGAACTCAGTCAGACAGTTCTACCAGGAAGTTTATCTGCAAATAGGAAAGTTATTTTACTGACATTTACAGATTATCAGAGCACATGTGTTGACTGTATGCTCTGGGTATGCAGATGGTCTGGGTAGAGCTGTACACACCTTTCTGCTGAGTCTTCATTGTTATCTAAGATGTAATATGTGATCCTGAACATGGTTTGGTCTGTGACTCTAACAAGAAACCAGATTATGACCTGGACCTTCTGGGCATAAGTCTAGAGCTGTGTTGTCCAGTAAGGTAGCGACTTGCCATACGTAATTATTTATACTTCATTTTATTCTATTTTATTTTATTTTTGAGACGGAGTCTCACTCTGTCGCTCAGGCTGGAGTGCAGTGGCGCGACATCGGCTCACTGCAAACTCCGCCTTCCGGGTTCACGCCATTCTCCTGCTTCAGCCTCCAGAGTAGCTTGGACTACAGGCACCCGCCACCATGCCCAGCTAATTTTTTGTATTTTTAGTAGAGATGGGGTTTCACCATGTTAGCCAGGATGGTCTTGATCTCCTGACCTTGTGATCCACCTGCCTCGGCCTCCCAAAGTGCTGAGATTACAAGCATGAACCACCGCGCCCAGCCTATACTTCATTTTAATGCAATGAAAACTTCAGTTTTCAATAGCCACATTTCAATTGGTCCGTAGTCACATATGATTAGTGGCTCAGGTAGAGATTTCCGTCATTACTGGAAGTTCTGCGGACTGTGCTGGGTCCCTGGGAC
Source organism: Rhinopithecus roxellana (assembly GCF_007565055.1). Lineage (NCBI taxonomy): Eukaryota > Metazoa > Chordata > Mammalia > Primates > Cercopithecidae > Rhinopithecus > Rhinopithecus roxellana. The sequence goes on along the minus strand of NC_044559.1, from coordinate 54,770,369 downwards.
CGGTATTTGTGAACCAGCAGCAGGAATATCGCCTGTGAGCTTGGATGAAATGCTGTATCTCAGCTGTGTCCAGACCTACTGAGAGAGAATCTGCTTTTTATGACAATCCCAGGTGATTTATGTACCATTCAAGTGTAAGAAGCACTGTTCTAGACAATAGAGGTGTAAACCAAAAATAAAATTCTAAGCCCCCCCCAATCATCTGAACGGACTTCCTCATTGGCCAGAACACTCTTAAAATTTAACCTGAAAAACTGGTTCAGGCCATGACAGGAAGTGGGTATAGGATGTGCCTCATTATATCTCTTTGGCAGTAACATCAACACAGACTTGAAGTCTGATAAGAAACATTTTACAACCTATTCTCTCTGAAGCCTACTACCTGAAGGCTTCTTCTGCAAATAAGAACTTTGGTCTCCACAATTATTTATCTTAACCCAAACGTTTCCTTTCTATTGATCCCAGGTCTTTAAAGAAACTCACCCAATTGTTAACCAAAAAATGTTTAAAACTACCTATAGCCTGGAGCCTCCCCAACCCCCTGCACCACACTCACCACTCCTTGCTTCCAGTTGTCCTGCCTTTCTGAACTAAACCCATGTATTTAAATGTATTGGATTGAAGTCTCATGCCTCCCTAAAATGTATAAAACCAAGCTGCACCCTTACCACCTTGGGTGCATGTTCTCAGGGCCTCCTGAGGGCTCTGTCATGGGTCATGGTCACTCCTGTTTGGCTCAGCATAAATCTCCTCAAATATTTTACAGAGTTTGACTCTTTTCATCCATGGAGGAAACATACCCTAAGACTTAGAAGAAGGAAAGAACTGCATCCAGATTGGGCTATAGGTGCAGTTACTTCCTACAGAAATGTGTCTTTCCTATGGCTTCTTAAAACTGAGAAAAATACTAAGTTACAAGAAAAAAAAAAGAACTTTTATCTGAGGAACGCAAGTCCTTTTAATTATTGGGCCCAGAGAAGCATTAAAATGAGGCAGCAACTGTTGCAGAATTTTGCTCCTTAGTTCAGTTGTAAATGGGTTCTTTTCACACAACCAGGAACATTTAGGCACAAAGGCACATTAAAGGGTGAGTAGATCAGGATTGTATTGAGTGAAAAGAGAAAAATGAAAAAAACAGCAAAGCGAGATAGAGTCCTGCTAACAGGCCCCACACCTCACAGATTGAATCCCAGGCCACCACACAGGAACTGAAGAGGCCAGGCTCCTCCCATTGCCCATGGCTCCGCCCCTTCCCCCAGTGTGCATGTGGGCAGGCTCAGACAAGGTCTTGGGCAGGTTCCCTCATCTGCACAAAAGTATCTAATGTAAACACTTGTGGGGCAGGTCGAAGATTCTCCGGGGATCTCTTTTTATATGCCTAGGCGTTTCACTGTCTCACAAACATGCCCTACTCCCCGCTTTGAGCTATGTATTCATTTCTTGAAATGGCTTGCTATTGCCACAGACAGCTATAAGTTAATCTAATAATGCCACACGGGACCCCATAACCCACACCCTAATGCTTCACAGTGTATAGCTAATCAGTGTTATGTCTGTAAACCAATGGGAATTCCTGACCAACAACTTTGTCTTAGCCCACTCCCTGTCTCCCTCTTTTTGCCTTTAAAAATTCACTTGCAACTACTGCAAATTGGAGTGTATATTCAGGCAACTTAAATCTATGCTTCTGGGTTGCAGTCCTCAAATGTGGCCTGAGTAAGCTCTCTACTTATATTAGTTTTGCCTCGGCTTCTCCCTTTTAAGTCAACTCTTACCTCCGGCTACAATTTAACAATCAGTGTCTGTACAACTGTTTGTGTTGACCAATGCCTTCTTTCTTGACCTGCTCATAAAAATAGTTAAACATTTACGAAGCCCTTACTTTGAGCCATGAACTGTTCTAGGTGCTTCATCCATTTTGATTCATTAATCCTCACAAACAGCTCTACAGGTGGCTTCTATTATTAACTTTATTTTACAAATGAGGATTCTGAGACATAAAGAATGGAAAGAAGTTAAAGTGACAATGGAGGCAGGGCACAGTATTTCGCACCTGTAATTTCAGCACTTTGGGAGGCTGAGGCAGGAGGATGGCTTGAGGCCAGGAGTTTGAGACAAGCCTGGGCCAAACAGTGAGACTCCATCTCTACAAGAAAAAAAAAAAAGAGTCACAATGGCTGACTCCAACTCAGCAGTGCCTGGGCCATAGAGAAGTGTGAAAGGAAAATATTGAGGCCCCAAAATTACTAAGCTAAGGGAAAAGTCAGGCTGGGAATTGTTCAGTACAAACCTGCCTCTCGTTCTATTCAAAGTCATCCCTCTGCTCACTGAAATGATGTATATTGCTTCCTTTGGAAAAGCTTATCAGAAGCTCAAAGAATGCAACTGTTTGTCTCTCACCTACCTGTGACCTGGAAGTCCCCTCCCTGCTTTGAGTTGTCCCCACTGTCACGCATGTCCATGTGAAGAGAGTCTACCAACAGGCTTTGTGTGAGCAACAAGGCTGTTTATTTCACCTGGATGCAGGCGGGCTGAGTCCAAAAAAGGAGTCAGCAAAGGGTGGTGGGATTATCATTAGTTCTTACAAGTTTGGGACAGGCTTACAAAGTACCTTCTTAAGGGTGGTGGGGGGCAGGGCGAGAATATTACAAAGTACCTTCTTAAGGGCAGGGGAGAATATATGTATCAGTTAGGGTGGGGCAGGAACAAATCACAATGGTGGAATATCATCAGTTAAGACTATTTTCACTTCTTTTGTGGATCTTCAGGTGCTTCAGGCCATCTGGATGTATACGTGCAGGTCACAGGGCATATGATGGCTTAGCTTGAGCTCAGAGGTCTGACATGCCTGTCTTCATATAGTAATAAGAAAAACAAAACAAAATAGTGGTGAAGTGTTGGGGCGGTGAAAATTTTGGGGGGTGGTATGGAGAGATAATGGGTGATGTTTCTCATGGCTGCTTTGAGTGGGATTAGGGGCAATGTGGGAATCTAGAGTGGGAGAGATTAAACTGAAGAAAGGTTTTGGGGTAAGGGGTGATATTGTGGGGTTGTTAGAAGAAGCATTTGTCATATAGAATGATTGGTGATGGCCTGGATGCAGTTTTTTATGAATTGAGAAACCAAAAGGAAGACACAAGGTCCGAATAAGAGAAGGAGAAAAACAGGTACTAAAGGACTAAGAATTGGGAGGACCCAGGACATCCAATTAGAGAGTGCCCAAGGGGGTTCAGCATAATTACTTGATTGGTTGGCGAGTTTTGGGGCTCTATCCTTGAGTTTTTTTATGTTGTCATATACCAGGCCAGATTGATTTAGGTGAAAACAACACTCTTCATTTAAAAATATACAGAGTTGGCCGGGCACGGTGGCTCACGCCTGTAATCCCAGTACTTTGAATCACGAGGTCAGGAGATCGAGACCATCCTGGCTAACACAGTGAAACCCCGTCTCTACTAAAAATACATAAAATTAGCCGGGCGTGGCAGCGGGCGCCTGTAGTCCCAGCTGCTCGGGAGGCTGAGGCAGGAGAATGGCGTGAACCTGGGAGGCGGAGCTTGCAGTGAGCCGAGATCACACCACTGCACTCCAGCCTGGGCGACAGAGCTAGACTCTGTTTCAAAAAAAAAAAAAAAAAATATATATGTATATATATATATATATATATATACATACATACATACACACACACACACACAGAGTCCTCCTTTTCCAGCAGTGTGTAAATTGAGGCCTCAGCGATTTTGGAGGAAATAGAAATGCAAAGCCAGCAATTGTTTGTTAAAGAAAGATTAGAAATGGCTAGAAAGAGTGAGTGAGATTGATAATGTGGTGGAGATAGCTGGGGAGAGGTAGAGGGTGGCATAAGAACAGGAATGAGAATAAGAATGAGTAGAATGAGTATAAAAGTAAAGAATACGACTTCATCAGGGAGAGAGTGTTGGAGTGTGTCCTGTCAGCAAAGATCATCTATCCACTCCAAGAGGGAGTCAAGAGTGGAGGATTGGGGATAGATATTCACAATGGAAAGGAAATGAGAGGTTTTAAGAGGCAGGCTAACAGCTTGTAACCTACATGGAAGAGGTTATGAAATGATGACAGAATAGAATGGGCCTGTGAGGATGTAAGGAGATTTCTCCCTTGGTCCAAGAACAATTTGCCTTGTGTGGGAAGAGATTGATAGGTGGAAACTCCAGTAGGAGAGTAAATAGGAGTGACAAATGAGAAGAAGAAAAACTGCCACAAGGGACAGAAGTTGGAACACTAGCTGCTTCTTTAGCTACCTTATCAGCATAAGTGTTGCCCTGAGCGATGGGATCTGATGCCTTTTGATGGCCCTTGCAGTGAATGACTCCAGCTTCCTTTGGAAGTAAAATGATTTTAAGAAGAGTTTTTATTAAAGAGACATAAATGATGGAGGACCCTAGCATAGTGAGGAAATTTATTTCTGCCCATATAACAGCATGGTGGTGCAGGATATGGAAGGCATATTTAGAGTTAGTATAAATATTGATGCATAGTCGCTTTGCAAGAGTGAGGGCCCGAGTTAAGGCAATGAGTTTGGCTTGCTGAGAGGTAGTGGAGGGGGCAGAGCAGTAGTCTCAATGATAGATGTGGAAGATACTATAGCATAACGTGCCTTTGCTGGTGAGTGGCGATTAGGCCTGGTGGAACTGCCATCAATAAACCAAGTGTGATCAGGGTGAGGAACAGGTAAAAAGGAAATATGGGGAAATGGAGGATGGTGAATCAGAGAGATACAGTCATGGGGGTCAGGTGTGGTATCCAGAATAATGTGGGAGGCTAGATTGAAGTCTGGGCCAGGAACAATGGTAATTGTGGGAGACTCAACAAAGACTGAGTACAGCTGAAGAGGCTGGGGGGCAGAAAGTACATGCGTCAAGTGTGAGGAGAAAAATAGATTTTGAAAGTTATGGGAACTGTAGAGAGTAAGTGGCGCACAGCTTGTGGTTTTGAGGCCTCTGGAAGTATTAAGGCAGCGGCAGCCACCGCACACAGACATGAGGGCTAGGCTAAAGCAGTAAGGTCAAGTTGTTTTGACAGAAAGGCTACAGCACGCAGTCCCAGCTCTTGTGTAAGAATTCTGACCGCACAGCCCTGTACTTCGGCTGTGTGTAATGAAAAGGGTTGGGATGAGTTAGGGAGAGCTAGTGCGGGAGCAGCTTTTAGGGCTGTGTTTTAAGGAATGGAAAGGGGAGTGAGGAAAGGATTTAGGATTTATGGGGTCAGCTAGGTTTATCTAGAACAGAATGGGTTGTGGAGGGAGGTATTGAGGATAGGAGAGTGTATGGGTTTGGCACCACAGGGTGGATAGACCAGACAATTTGGTTGATAAGGCACAGATCCTGAACTAACCTGTAAGACTTGTCTGGTTTTTTGACAGGTAAAATGGAATTGTAAGGACAGTATATAGGCTTTAAAAGGCCATGCTGTAACAGGTGAGCGATAACAGGCTTTAATCCTTTTAAAGTGTGTTATAGGATGGGATATTGGCATTGAGTGGGGTAAGGGTGACTAGGTTTTAACAGGATGGTAAAGGATGCATGATCAGTCACTAAGGAGGGAGTAGAGGTGTCCTATACTTGTGGATTAAGATGGGGAGATACAAGGAGAGGATGTGAAGGAGGCTTTGAACTGGGGGAAAAGGTGGCAATGAGGTGTGGCTGTAGCCCAGGAATAATCAGGGAAGCAGATAATTTGGTTAAAATGTCTCAGCCTAATAGGGAACTGGGCAGGTGGGGATAACTAAAAAAGAGTGCATAAAAGAATGTTGTCCAAGTTGGCACCAGAGTTGGGGAGTTTTAAGGGGTTTTGAAGCTTGGCCATCAATATCCACAACAGTTATGGAGGCAAGGGAAACAGGCCCTTGAAAAGAAGGTAATGTGGAGTGGGTAGCCTCCGTATTGATTAAGAAGGGGACGGACTTACCCTCCACTGTAAGAGTTACCCAAAGTGTCTGTGATGGTCCAAGAAGCTTCCGAGGCGATGGGGCAGCAACAGTCTTCAGCTGCTAAGTCGAGAAGATCTGGGAAGGAGTCAGTCAGAGAGCCCTGGGCCAGAGCTCTAGGGGCTCTGGGAGTGGCTGCTGGGTTGGACAGTCTGATTTCCAGTGGGGTCCCATACAGATGGGACATGGCTTAGGAGGAATCCCAGACTGTGGGCATTCCTTGGCCTAGTGGCCAGATTTCCAGCACTTGAAGCAAGATCCTGGGGGAGCCAGTCCTGGAGGAATGCCTGGCCTCTGCGGTTCAGACATTTTGAGGTTCTTGTGTGCTGGAGATGTGGCTGGGGTTTCTTTCACAGTGGAGGCAAGTTAATTGCAACTCAGAAATATGTTGCTACTTGACTGCCTCTTCTCTATTATTGTACACCTTGAAGGTGAGGTTAATTAGGTCCTGTTGTGGGGCCAGAATCTAATTTTTGGTGCTTTTTCTAATGTTGGGACCGGATTGGGTAATAAAATGCATATTGAGAATAAGATGGCCTTCCTCTAGGATCTAGGACAGTAAAGTGTCTAAGGGTTGTTGCCAAATGGGCCATGAACTGGGCTGGGTTTTTATATTTGATGAAAAAGAGCCTAAATGCTAACTGATTTGGGAGAGGTCAGATAAAGAAAAAAGGAGCATTAACCTTGACTATGCCTTTAGCTCCAGCCACCTCTTTAAGAGGAAATTGTTGGGCAGGTGGGGGAGGGCTAGTCATGGAACAAAACTGTAAGCCAGACCAGGTGTTAGGAGGGGAGGTGATAGAAGGATTACAGGGTGCGGGAGCAAAGGCTGAGGAAGAATTGGGACCTGGCTTGGCCTGGCAAGGAGCAGCCTGGGGAGAAGGGGAGAGGTCAGATGATTCCATAGAAAAGAAGGATTCAAAGGACTCAGAGCTTGTGGTGGAAACTGAAGGAACAGACAGGAGAAAAAGAAGAAAGATTTGGGACGAGTTGCATTGGGAGCAGAGACTAGGGAGGGACCAATGTGTAAAAGAAAGCCTGGACATCAGACACCTCAGACCATTTGCCCATTTTTCAAGAAAAATTATCTAGATCTTGTAGGATAGACAAATCGAAAGTGCCATTCTCTGGCCACTTAGAACTACTGTCGAGTTTGTATTGCGGCCAAGCGGTATTGCAGAAGAAAATAAGGCATTTAAGTTCTAGGTCAGGTGTGAGTTGAAGAGATTTTAAGTTCTTGAGAACACAGGCTAAGGGAGAAGAAGGGGGAATGGAGGGTGGTAGGTTGCCCATAGTGAAGGAGGTAAGTTTAAAGAGAAAGGTAGAGACACGGAGAAGAGAGTGGGTGAGCAGCCCTGGGTGCAGTGTGGGTGAGCAGCCAAAGCAGGCATCCCCGCAATTGACTTGCCACCAAGGGAATGTGGGTGAATGACCAAGGCAGACGTCCCTGCGGTGATCAGACACTAATGAAATGTGGGTGAATAATCAGGCAGACATCCCCGCAGTGATTAAACACCAAAGGAAGACTGTCTTCCTGAGTCCATAACCAGCGCCAGAGTTTTGGGTCCACGGATAAAATGTGTCTCCTTTGTCTCTACTAGAGAGGAAAAAGAACTGGAATTGGAAAGGCAGGGAGATTGAAGGGTAGCGAGAGAGGCTGGAGAAGGGTGAAAAGACCACTTAGCTGATTTGAAATTGGTGAGATGTTCCTTGGGCTGGTTGGTCTGAGGACCCGAGGTCATAGGTGGATCTCCTCACGGAGTGAGAGTGACGACAGGGGACCGGTCTCCCTAAGTGTCATGCGCGTCCGTGTGAAGAGACTACCAAACAGGCTTTGTGTGAGCAATAAAGTTTTTTAATCACCTGGATGCAGGCAGGCTGAGTCCAAAAAGAGTCAGCGAAGGGAGATAGGGGTGGGGCCGTTTTATAGGATTTGGGTAGGTAAAGGAAAATTACAGTCAAAGGGTGTTGTTCGCTGGCAGGCAGGGGTGGGGGTCACAAGGTGCTCAGTGGGGGAGCTTTTTGAGCCAGGATGGTCCAGGAAAAGGAATTTCACAAGATAATGTCATCACTTAAGGCAAGGACCAGCCATTTTCACTTCTTTTGTGGTGGAATGTCATCAGTTAAGGCGGGGCAGGGCATTTGCACTTCTTTTGTGATTCTTCAGTTAGTTCAGCCATCTGGGCGTATTAAGTGCAAGTCACAGGGGATGCAAAGTCACAGGGGATGCGATGGCTTGGCTTGGGCTCAGAGGCCTGACACTAAGGAGTCCTCCTGTCCCGGGTCTTGAGCACCAAATGTCACGTGCATCCGTGTGAAGAGAGTCCACCACAGGCTTTGTGTGAGTAACAAGGCTGTTTATTTCACCTGGGTGCAGGCGGGCTGAGCCCGAAAAAGGAGTCAGCAAGCGGTGGTGGGATTATCATTAGTTCTTATAGGTTTGGGATAGGCTTACAAAGTACCTTCTCAAGGGCAGGGGAGAACATATGTATCAGTTAGGGTGGGGCAGGAACAAATCACAATGGTGGAATGTCATCAGTTAAGGCTATTTTCACTTCTTTTGTGGATATTCAGTTGCTTCAGGCCATCTGGATGTATATGTGCAGGTCAGAGGGGATATGATGGCTTAGCTTGGGCTCAGAGGCCTGACACCCACCTTTTCGGACAAACCAATGTACTTCTTACATATATTGATTTGATGTCTCATGTCTCCCTAAATGTGTAAAACCAAGCTGTGCCCCGACCACCTTGGGCACATGTCATCAGGATCTCCTGAGGCTGTGTCACGGTGTGTGTCCTTAGCTTTGGCAAATAAACCTCCTAAAATGAGAGAGACTTATCTCATCATTTTTCTTGACTGACAGAAGCCACGCAAGACCATCTCTGCAGGCTGCTGGCAGTTCCTGGAAGACTATGGCTTTGGGGGCTTCTCACCAGGTGCAAGAAAAAGCACATTCACGTTTTACAGTGTGTTAAGGATCTCTCCTGTGTCATGTGCTCCTCCTGGTTCCACTTGACTCCCTAAGAGGCTCCACAGGTTGAATTTGCTGGCCTATTTCAAGGGATGGCCTTGCAGAGCTCTTCATTTCCTTCCTATTTTGTCTCCTTTAATTCAGCCTGTTGCTCAACTCTTTCCCCAAATCCCCAGGAAGAACCCAAGGAAGAGAAGAAAAAGAACTGCCAGTTAAAGTCATGCCAAATTCCCAAAGCAACCTGTCCCGCCACCACACCCCCCCCCACTCCCGCTGCCCCCTGCTCCCCACCCGGAAGGCAGTCCTGCCCAGCACCACAGCAGGAGAATCAGCTGTTTCCTGCCCAACCTCAGTGGCTCAGGCTGAGTCATCCTTTTCCCTGCCTGGGCCAAGGCGTGGCTCCTCCAATCCCTTACAAAATGCTTCCACCCCAAAATGCTCAGGCCAGCCTGTTAAGGGCTGGAGAGCCAACTCATTCAGTGTCTCCTTTGAATTTCATGAATTAAAAATGACTGCACTTATCCCAAAGTGCCACTGACAGATCTGAGATGAACCCTGTTGGCCTTTGGCAGAAACCAAACTGCCCACATGCATTAAGTCCAGCAGGAGGGCTGGGGGTTGGCCAGGGCCTGGCCTCTCAGATGACTAAAGAGACATGTGAGCAAAGTCAGCTGTGGTCAGCATGAGTCTTTTTTTGAGATGGGATCTCACTCTGTCGCCCAGGCTGGAGTGCAAAGGCGCATCTAGGGCTCACTGCAACCTCCACCTCCTGGGCTCAAACAATCCTCCCATCTCAGTCTCCCAAGTAGCTAGGACTATAGGCATGTGCCACCATGCTCAGCTAATTTTTGTATTTATATATATATATATATATATATATATATATATATATTTTTTTTTTTTTTTTTTTTGTAGAGATGGGGTTTTGCCACATTGGCCAGGCTGGTCTCAAACTCCTGGCCTCAAGTGATCCACCTTCTTCAGCCTCCCAAAGTGCTTGGATTACAGACTTGAGCTGCCACACCCAGCCAGCATCAGTCTTGCTTGTTTATTCAAAATGTAGGTATGGGGTGTCTTGTTATGAACCCAGAAGCATCTGAGAGAGGACTCACTCAATTTAGAAAGTTTATCTTGCCAAGGTTAAGGACACACCCATGACACAGCCTCAGGGGGTCCTGGTGACATGTGCCCAACGCAGTCGGGAGCATAGCTTGCTTTTATACATTTGATGGAGACATGAGCCATTAATCAATACATGTAAGATGTGTATTGGTTCCATCTGGAAGGGAGCGACAACTTAAAGATGGAGCAGCTTCCAGGTCATAGATGGATTTAAAAATGTTCTGTTTGGCAATTGGTCGAAAATGTTATTATTAATAGAAAGGAATGTTTGGGTTACAAAAAGGGGTTGTGGACAAAGGTTTTATCATGCAGAAGAAGCCTCTGGGTAGTAGGCTTCAGAGAGAATAGATTATAAATGTTTCTTACCAGACTTAAGGCCTGTGTTGATGTTAACATTGGTCAGCTTTTCCTGAATTCCAAAGAGAGGAGGGGATCATGAGGCATGTCCAATGCCCCCTTCCATCATGGCCTGAACTAGCTTTTTTCAGGTTAACTTTCAAATGTCATTGGCTGAAAGGAGGGGTCCATTCAGATGGTTGGTGGGCCTTAGAATTTTATTTTTGGTTTGCACTGTGACACATTGCTCAGAACCAACATGGCGCACCACCGAGAACACCTTTTGCCCCTCCTCTCCAGCACTCCACTTGGCTGGTTTTAAGGTGCTAAATTCTGGAAAGGTAGAGATTGTGTCTGTGTACCCCCATGGGTGACCGGCAGAGAGCCCTGCATGCAGTAGGTGCTCAATTGATGCTTATTAAGAGAAGAGATACAAATGAATGGGGATTCTAATGATTCCTATTACAACTCAATAGCTAACAAGAGCTTCATAATACTTAGTAGCTCTTTATACTCCTTTTCCAATAAACTTAATTTCAGATCATCGGTGCTTATGCAAGTCCTGTTTGATAACTGGGAAGGCTAAAGTTGAATGAGGTAATGAGTTGGCTACCACTCAATATGACAGAATAAAATTCAGTCTTCCTTGTTGGCACCTTAAAGCTTTATTGTTTAGGAGGAGCAGAGATATAAGAGGAAAATGAGTGTCATAACCGGTCACTTGGGCTGGCTGATTCAAGCTTATCTGAAGGTGACGTGAGACAAGAAAATTGCGTTTGTTTCTGTGGCTACAGAATTTTTTCAGGGGCAGACGCACAGCCAAGGTGCAAGTCCTCTGGGGTCCTTAGGGACAGCTGTGTTTTTCATGAGAAGCCTGGAAAGGAAGAAGGACTGGGAAGTGGGGGTGAAATGAACAAATGAAAGTAGGAAGCCACCCTGTGATGGGCACGTGCCAGGGCTGGCCTCCATGCCTTCCTCTCTATCGGGAGGCACAGACGTCCCGCAGCCCCAGACAAGAGCACTTATCTTAAATATTTCTCAATATCTTCACACGCATGGAAACAGAGGAAATGTTTCAAGGAGGAGACGGTGACATCATGTTCACTTTTGCGTGTAGCCCCAAGTTGTGCTGCGCCCTTTATTGTCAGTCTGCAAACTCCCACGCTTAGTTTTTCCCTTCAAGCCAGGGAGGTGGAGTAAATGGATTCCTCTATGTCCAGATAGGACTCTGATTCTCTCTCTCTCTCTCTTTTCTTTTGCGTTTGTTTGTTTTTTTGTTTGTTTGTTTTTTGAGATGGAGTCTCACTCTGTCGCCCAGGCTGGAGTGCAGTGGCACGACTTTCACCTCCCGGATTCAAGTGATTCTCCTGCCTCAGCCTCCGGAGTAGCTGGGATTACAGGTGCCCACCACCACGCCCAGCTAATTTTGTATTTTTAGTAGAGATGGGGTTTCTACTGGACTGATTCTCTGTCTTTTTTTTTTTTTTTTTTTTTGAGACGGAGTCTCGCTCTATCTCCCGGGCTGGAGTGCAGTGACCGGATCTCAGCTCACTGCAAGCTCCGCCTCCCGGGTCCACGCCATTCTCCTGCCTCAGCCTCCCGAGTAGCTGGGACTACAGGCGCCCGCCACCTCGCCTGGCTAGTTTTTTGTATTTTTTAGTAGAGACGGGGTTTCACCGTGTTAGCCAGGATGGTCTCGATCTTCTGACCTCGTGATCCGCCCGTCTCGGCCTCCCAAAGTGCTGGGATTACAGGCTTGAGCCACCGCGCCCGGCCTTTTTTTTTTTTTTTTTTTTTTTTTTTTTTAAGAGACAGAAACTCATTCTGCCGCCTGAGCTGGAGTGCAGTGACACAATCATAGCTCACTGTAGCCTCAAACTCCTGGGCTCAAACTCCATAGCTCACTACCTCAGCCTCTCAGTAGCTGGGACTACAGGAATGCACTACCATACCCAGCTAATTTTTGTATTTTTTTGGTAGAGAAGGGGTCTCTCTTTATTGCCCAGGCTGATCTTGAACTCCTGGTCATCCTTTTGCCTTGGCCTCCCAAAATGCTAAGATTACAGGCGTGAGCCACCGTGCCACGCTAGGACTCTGATTCTTAAATGGCTACATTAGTGAATCACTATTTTTGGAGAGTCATTGTTTAGCAGGTCATTATGCATAGATTTTGCAAAAACCCACCTGGAGAAAACCACTCACACTATGGCCTTAAGCATTGGTGTCATCAGCACATAGCTCAGAGGGACCAGCTGTGAGTAAAGCCCATGACAAGGGAACTTTCCATCTCAGGGAGAAGTTAGGGCTTTGCACGATGGCCTATGGATGACCCACAACTTTTATCTTCATTAATTAAAAGCAGTAAGAGTTTAAATTGTGATAGTAATAATGGTAATTATACATAGCCTTTTACTTTTTCAAAGCCCTGAGATATTGCAGCATTCGCCTCCTTTAGCCCCAGGAAGAATCTATTCCTTCATCTGTGTCCTTATTTAGACCTTATCTCTAGGTGGCATGAAAGAGACCCAGCACACTAAACTAGAGGTCCTGAGTTTGAATCCTGATCAATCACTTATTAGTTAGAGGGCCTAAAATATTCACTCAAAATATTTATTCTCTGAACCTTGGTTTACTAATCCGTAAACTAAAGATAATCATAAAATGTATCTCAAAGAATCATTGTGAGGATTATATGAGGTACCAAGTAAGAAGTCAGGCTTTACCATATCCTAATGGATCAATCAACATGTCTCAACTGGAACTGGCTTCATGCCGGTGATGGGACAGGACTTACTCATCTTTGTATCCCTGACACCCAGCAAATGCCCAGCCCATAATAGGTGTTGAATAAATGTTAATGAATCAATGAATGAATGAGCCTTGTAACTCATGACACTACTAGGGCAACTAGTCTGGGCAGTGTTGTCAAGAGCTCTGCTGAGCAGGAGAGGGCTGAACTGCCAGGGGGTTGGAGTAGCCGATTAGGACAGCAAGCTAAAATGAAAGTGAGAGTCTTGGCCAGGTGCAGTGGTTCACCCACAGCCTCGAACTCTTGGGCTCAAGTGATCTTCCCACCTCAGTCTCCCCAAGTAGCTGGAACTATAGGAATGTACCACCAATACCTGGCTAATTTTTGTATTTTTTATAGAGATGGGGTCTTATTATGTTGCTGATCTTGAACTTCTGGCGATCCTCCTGCCTTGGCCTCCCAACGTGTTGGGATTACAGGTGTGAGCCACTGTGCCAGGCTAGAACTCTGATTCTTTTTTTTTTTGAGACGGAGTTTCACTCTTATTGCCCAGGAGTGCAATGGCACGATCTCGGCTCACTGCAGCCTCCACCTCCCAGGTTCAAGCTATTCTCCTGCCTCAGCCTCCTGAGTACCTGAGATTACAGGCATGCGCCACCATGCCCAACTAGTTTTGTATTTTTAGTAGAGACGGGGTTTCTCCATGTTGGTCAGGCTGGTCTCGAACTCCTGGCCTCAGGTGATCCACTTGCCTCAGTCTCCTGAAGTGCTGAAATTACAGGTGTGAGCCACTGCGCCCAGCCAGAACTCTGATTCTTAAATGGCCTCATTAAAGAACCAGCATTTTTGAGAGGCATTGCATTCATGGGGTCATTGTGCACTCATGCTTTAGGACATTAAGCTGGGCATGGTGGTTCATGCCTAGAAATCCCAGCCTTTTGAGAGGCCAAGACAGGAGGATCGCTTGAGGCCAGAGGTTTTAGATCAGCCCAGGCAACATAGTGAGACCTCATCTCTACTAAACATAAAAATAAATAAATAAATTAGCTGGGTGTAGTGGTGACAGGGCTTGGCACTCCCGTGCTTCAGGACATCATCTGGTCAAGAATATTCCCTTTGGCCGGGTGCAGTGGCTCATGCCTGTAATCCCAGGACCTTGAGCGTATGAGCCAAGAAGACTCCCTGAGGCCAGGAGTTCAAGACCAGCCTGGGCAGCATAGCAAGACTCTGCCTCTACCCAAAAAATTTAAAAATTAGCCAGGTGTGATGACAAGCACCTGTAGTCCCAGCTACTCAGGAGGCTGAGATGGGAGGGTCACTTGAGCCCAGGGCATTGAGGTTGCAGTGAGCTGTGATTGTGCCAGTGCACTCCAGCCTGGGTGATAGAGCAAGACCTTGTCAAATAAATAAATAAACCAAATGAAGCGAGAGCCTACCCTTTATTCACTTACCACAATAATGTAAGCAAGATGCTAAGTGGAAGAAAACACCAATGCCCCTGGTTCCACCTCCCACTGTGGAACAGCATAGAGTATTGGCTGGTGCACTGTGTCAGTGCAGAGACAGCACACAGGTGAGGCGTCTCACTACTGAGGGAGCCCAGAGCAAAGGGCTCCTGAAGTTTCATGGTCCTGGGGGACTAGGGTGGGGACAGAGAATCAGGGACAAAGACTCTGAGTGGAAAAATACTGAATACCGTCAGGGTAGACAAGAAGTTTCTTCATGGTTTTCCTCTCTCCCCTGATAAGAGGTCTTGGCCTGAGGAAGGGGCACCTGGGCTAAGAATGACAGCTATGTGTAGGAGCACGGCTGGCCAGCGGGGCCTCAGCCCTCGACTGCAGCTCCCTTTGCAGACTGCAGTGCCCTGGCTGTGCACCACGCCTGGTGTGGGGAGGACAGCTTTTCCCACGGAGGCCTGCCAGGTAAAGCGTAGGTAACTGCCTAGGGTTGGGCCAGAAAAAAAAACACACACACACATAGGTATTTGACCAGGAGCCAGACTCCTCCAGGATGCTACATCTGACAGATAAAGTAGCCAGAGACAGACTTACTTACTTACTTGATTTATTTATTTATTTAGGAGGGGACAGGGTCTTGCTCTGTTGCCCAGACTAGAGTACAGTAGCACAATCATTGCTTACTACAACCTTGAACTCCTGGGCTCAAGCAATCCTCCCATCTCAGCCTCCTGAGCAGCGGGGCCACAGGCACATGCCACTTAGCCCAGCTAATAAAAACTTTTTGTACAGACGGGGTCTCTCTATGTTGCCCAGGCTGGTCTTGAACTCCTGACCACAAGGGATTTTCCCTGCCTCAGCCTCCCAAACTGTTGGGATTATAGGTGTAAGCCACCGTAGCCTCCCACAGTAGGCCAGTCAGAGACTTTAAATGACTTGTCTAAGTTTCTTTGTTTTGGTGGCTGCAGAGCTGGGACCAGAATAAAGCTTTTTGAGCTCTACCCTGGTTATATCACACTGACCCTAAGTGGCTACATGAACAGTTGTAGCCTCAGATATGACAGGAAGTTGCTCTTCTGCTTTGAGCGGTTGTCCACCCTGGCCAGCCAGAGTGACTGTCAATTTTCGAAGGCTGTTGTGGGAGGCAGAATTTCAATCCCATGACCTGGACATGCCTACCTGATGTAGGGCCCACAGAAATTGTGGGATAATAAATGGGTGTTGTTTTAAGTCACTGACTTGGCGGTCATTTGCCACGGTAGCAACAGAAAAATAAATATGCATGTCCAAAACCGCAGCGTAAGCTCCATCCTGCCCTCTCCTCCTCACCATCCTGTCATGACCACTCTCAGACCTGGCCACTACTCCCACCATCAATTGTCCCTTTTGGGTCCTCTGTGAAAACTGTTCTTTTAATGCCCAGTCCAGACATTCCTGAGTGCAGCTCCAAGTTCATATTAAGCTGCCAGATTAGGAAGGCATTGGGCCCATTCTCTGACGTCAGGATGCCTGATGATGGCATCCCATCCCTTCTGTCTGTGAGATACCCCGTGGAAAACTCTCAGATCAAGGAACTAGTGTTGCCAGGTAAGATACAGGATGCCTAGTTAAATATGAATTTCAGGCTGAAGTGCAGTGGCGCGATCTCGGCTCACTGCAAACTCCGCCTCCCGGGTTTACGCCATTCTCCTGCCTCAGCCTCCCAAGTAGCTGGGACTACAGGTGCCCGCCATCTCGCCCGGCTAGTTTTTTGTATTTTTTAATAGAGACGGGGTTTCACTGTGTAGGCCAGGATGGTCTCGATCTCCTGACCTCGTGATCCACCCGTCTCGGCCTCCCAAAGTGCTGGGATTACAGGCTTGAGCCACCGTGCCCGGCCGTGAAACCCCATTTCTACTAAAAATACAAAAATTATTTGGACATGGTGGTAGGTGCCCATAATCCCAGCTACTCCAGAGGCTGAAGCAGGAGAATCGCTTGAACCCGGAAGGCGGAGGTTGCAGTGAGCCAAGATCGTGCCATGGCACTCCAGCCTGGGCAACAGAGTAAGACTGTCTCAAAAAAAAAGCAATGGAGAAACAAATGATATATTAGTGTGTCCCAAATATTGCATGGGACATACTTACACTAAAATGTTTCATTTTTTTCAAGACTGATAACCCTAAAAGAACAGATATTAAAACTAGAGTATTCTAGAGCAAGTAAAACTTACCAGGAAAGCAGTAAGTCATGACCTAAATTTGATCTAGCCTCCCCTTTCTGAGATCGGTGCCCTTTTGTTCCTGCCATCACCAAATCTGATATCAGAAAAGGATCTTTGGTCAGATGCTTACACTTCAGTGGGTATTTTTTTGTCAGCAGGGCGTGCCTGCATCTTTAAACCTATATTCTTTTTGCTTATTTTTATAGTCTTAGGGCCTGCAAGTGCAGGTTTCTTACATGCATCTATTATGTAATGGTAAAGCCAGGGCTTTCAGGGTGCCTATTACCCAAATAGATTGCACCCAATAGGTAATTTTCAGCCCTCATGCCCTCCCACTCTCCCATGTTTTATAGTCTCCAGTGTCTATTATTCCACGCTGTGTGTCTATGTGCACCCATTGATTCAACCTATATTCTTTCTTTCTTTTTTTTTTTTTGAGATGGAGTCTTGCTCTGTTGCCCAGGCTGGAGTGCAGTGGCATGATCTCGGCTCTCTGCAACCTCCGCCTCCTGAGTTCAAGCTATGCTCCTGCCTCAGTCTCCCAAGTAGCTGGGATTACAAGTGCCTGCCACCATGCCTGGCTAATTTTTGTATTTTTGTGAGACTGAGTTGAACTATGTTGGCCAGGCTGGTCTCCTGACCTCAAGTGATTCCCCCACCTCGGCCTCCCAAAGTGCTGGGATTACAGGTGTGAGCTACCACACCCAGCCTCTTTTTTTTTTTTTTTTTTTTTTTTTTAATTTAGGGGATAGAAGTGCAGATTTCTTGCAAGCATATATTGCATAGTGGTGAAGTCTGGGCTTTTGGTGAACCCATTACTTGAATTGTGAACATTGTACCCAATAGGCAAATTTTCGACCCTCACCCTTTCCCACCTTCCCTCCCTTTGGAGTCTCCAGTGTCTAATATTCCACCTGTATGTCCACGGGTACCCAGTACTTAACGCCCACTTTTAAGTGAGAATGTGCACTATTTGACTTTCTATTTCTGAGTGATTTCACTTAGGATAATGGCCTCCAGTTCCATTCACGATGCTGCAAATGTCATGAGTTCATTCCTTTTTATGTCTGAGTAGTATTCCATAGTGTATACATACCACATTTTCTTTATCCTGTGTTGATGGACACTTAGGTTGACGTCATATTTTTGCTACTGTGAATAGTGCTGCCATAAACATATGAGTGCGGGCGGGTAGATTCTTTTTGATACAATGATTTATTTACTTTTGAGTAGATACCCAGTAGTGGGATTGTTGAAGCAATGGTAAAGACTCTTTGAATCTTAATATTGTTATATTTAATATCACTTGATCCTGTCAGTTTCATTCTGGAGAGGATGAACCTCACAGAACTAACATGGCCTGGTACTCCCGTGCTTCAGGACATTGTCTGGTCGAGAATGTCCCCTTTGGTTAGGTGCAGTGGCTCGTGCTGGTAATCCTAGCACTTTGAGAGGCCGACGTGGGAAGGTCGCTTGAGGCCAGGAGTTTGAGGCCAGCATGGGCAAAGTAGGGAGACCTCGTTTCTACAGAAAACTTTAAAAATAAATTAGCTAATTGTGGTGGTACATGCCTGTAGTTCCACCCACCCAGAAGGCTGAGGTGGGAGGATCACTTGACTCTGGAAGGATTTTTTTTTTTTTGAGACAGAGTCTTGCCCTGTCGTCCAGGCTGGAGTGCAGTGGCATAATCTTGGTTTACTGCAACCTCCGCCTCCCAGGTTCAAGCAATCCTCCTGCCTCAACCCCCCTAGTAGCTGGGATTGCAGGCACGCACCACCATGCCTGGCTAATTTTGTGCTTTAGGTAGAGATGAGGTTTCACCACATTGGCCAGGCTGGTCTCGATCTCCTGACCTCAGGTGATCCACCCACCTCAGCCTCCCAAAGTGTTGGGATTACAGGCGTGAGCCACTGCACCTGCCCTTTAACTCTGGGAGGTTGAGGTTGCAGTGTGAGTTGTGCTCACACAATTGCACTCCAGCCTGGGCAACAGAGCAAGACCCTGTCTCAAAACAACAACAACAAAATGTTCCCTTGGGGCCTCAGATAAATTCCACCCACCCACCTCCCCACCCCCTGCCGAGGAGCTGCCTCTCTGGCCTCTGTCTGAGGCTCCCTTTTCAGCAGGTGGGGTGCTCACCCCTGAATAGGATACCAGGAGACAAGTTTTGTCCAGCACCTCTGATACAGCGCTCTCTTGTGTGTTTTGGTGACAAGTGAATCAGGTTTCCATTTAAAACACTAATGCCAAAAGGGAGAGAGAGAAAAAAAATAACAGGCCTGGATGACTTTGGAGGATGATTCTTTGTCTTAATTCTGAAGGCCAGAATGGAAAGTTGGCAACTCATCCTGAAAGACGAGAGTGCTACAGGCAGCTACGTAGCTAAGAGATAAAAACTATCAACAGGAGCAGCTCATCTAACCTGAACCGTAGTGGAGAAGGGACGGACAGGCGAGTACTCCATTTGAATCTAGGTCTGAGCCTCCCAGGGTGGGATCATGTTGCCCAATCGTGACGTCACTCAAACCATTCCCACGCCTGTGGCCCATTTTTGAAATTACTTCACAATGGACGCAGAAGCCAAATTTGAAATAAATGACTCCATGACTCAGACTGTTAATCTCTGTTTTGACAACCAACAAGAAGTCATTGGGAACGTTAACTTATATTTGGTAGGGAACATCACAACTTCATGCAAAGGTCTCTTTAACTTATCCTCCCACCCCAAGAAAGTGTCAACTATGTACAGGCAAGAAAGCAGATTCCCTTGTATTTGGGGACAATAGCCAGGCTTCCTCTTCAGCAGAAAGCCTTGGGGAAGAAGTTAAGAATGCAGCCTTTGGAGTCAGGCCTGTGCTTGCACATGAATCTATACCCCACTGTCCTCCTCTGTAGGTGGCAATAATAATATCACTCACTTCCTAGGACTGTTGTGCTGATGCAATGAGATCAAAAGTTTTAGCAAGATGTCCTGTAGCCACACAACAAATGCAGGCAATTTTGATGTACGCTTGTATTTGTAAACACAGAGTGTCAGAGCGAAACAAAACCAAAAAAAAACAAAAATGAAGAGAAGTCCTTGGTCCTGCTGGTTATTGTTTTTATTTCTTGTAGGTGAGGTGCTTATTAGCTACAATAACGCCCTGCACACCTGGGAGATTTGAGGAAACATGCAGAACCGTCCCACTAAGTCTTTTTTGTTGTTGTTGTATTTATTTATTTATTTAGAGATGGAGTCTCACTCTGTTGCCCTGGCTAGAGTACAGTGGCATGATCTCAGCTCACTACAACCTCCACCTCCCAGGTTCAGGCGATTCTCCTGCCTCAGCCTCCCGAGCAGCTGGGATTACAGCTGTGTGCCACCAAGCCCGACTAATTTTTGTGTGTCTTTTTTTTCTTTTTTTTTTTTTAGAGATGGGGTTTTACCATGTTGGCCAGGTTGGTCTCAAACTCCTGACCTCAAGTGGATCCACTGGCTTCAGCCTCCCAAAGTGCTGGGATTATAGGCGTGAGCCACCATGCCCAGCCATAGTAGTTTTTTAGAGACAGAGTTGCTGTGTACCCAGGCTGGACTCAAACTCCTGGGATCAAGTGATCCTCTCCCTCAGCCTCCCAAGTATCTGGGACTACAGGCGCCCAGCTTACCAAGTCACTTAACAGGAGCATTGCTGGCTAGAGACAGCACAGCCTAGCCTCCTCACCGAGGGCTGTGGGATCTGCGTGCAGAAGCATTTTCTTTCTCTGATCCAAGATGCTGTGAGAAGCAAAAATTAAACTCCGACTAACACCAGATGATGACCTTCAAAATGTTCTCTTGAATGACAGAAAGCTTGTGGGACATCCCATCCTTTCCTTCGGTTTATTCCTGCTGTTGTTTTTCTGACTTCTTGTCTGATTTCTAAGTTGGCTCCCTCCTTCAGCCTTACCTTATCTGAAATGGATCCATGAAGTAAAAACAATTTCTTGTGGTTTTTACCTTGTTTTTCCTCTAACTAGAAGTAAAATCACTCGTGTTTACCATCTGCCTACAACCTGCTGGGGGTTCTGAATTCAACACAGGAATCTGAATTTTCACAAAAGCTTTTCAAAGTTTCAGAAGCTCTTTTGACTTTTATTTCGAATGCATCCTGGAAGCTGTGTTGGTTCACCCACAGGACCTGGAATGGCTTTGCCCAGGAGATATGGTTGGCCAACTCTGCTGCTTTCCCTCTCATTTCTCTTATTTACTCTCCTGTCTCTCTCTCTCTCTCTCTCTCTCTCTCTTTTTGTTTTGAGGCAGGGTCTCACTTGGTCGCCCAGGCTGGAGTGCAGCGGTGAAGGTTCACTGCAGCCTCAATCTCCCTGACTCAAGAGATCCTCCCATCTCAATCCCGCAAGTGGCTGGGACTATGGGTATGCGCCACCATGCCTGGCTACTTTTTATATTTCTTGTAGAGAAGGGGTTTCAACATGTTGGCCAGGTTGGTCTCGAACTCCTGGCCTCAAGCAGTCCTTCCGCCTTGGCCTCCCAAAGTGCTGGGAAAGTATAGGCGTGAGCCACTGCTCATGGCCTTATGGGATGTTTTATGTTCTTTTGTGATCTTTCTCTCTTTTTAAAATCCTAACATTCTTGTACAATTATGTTCATAGCAACATTATTCACAATAGATAAAATGTGGAAGCAACCCAAGTGTCCACCCATGGATGAATGGCTAAGCAAAATGTGATATATCCATGCAATGAAATATTACTCAGCCTTGAAAAGGAAGGCAATTCTGTCACATGCTACTACATGAAGTTTGAGGACATTTTGCTAAGTGAAATAAGCCAGTCACACAAAAAAAATGCCATATGATTCCATTTGTATGAGGGACTCTCATCATTCTCTCACTTCTGTAATCCCTGCAGGACACTGGAGGCTCTGGAGTGGACTCCTAGTGTATTTGCTGGCCAACATCCATTCCTTCTTCTATTACAGCATTTCCTTACCAATTCTATTTGGTGGGTGGGGCCAGGGGAAGGGCTGTCACTCACAACACTCCATCTCCAGGCCATAGTGATTGGCCCAGGGATAGGCATGTGACCGAGCCAGGCAAATTGGAGTGTTCTCCAACTTGTGGAGACATTTGGAGGTCTCCAACGTTACATTTGGATGTTAGGAAGGGTAGAGAGACTCTCTTGTTCTTGGATCTTAAGCTCTAAGATTGCTAATCCTTAGTCATGTTCCTTGGAGGATGCTTGGCTGCTGCAGCATAAAATGAAACGAGTCCACAGACAGAAGCAAAACTAAGCGATGAAGTTAATGTGTATTAATAAATTTCTGGTTAAAGTGGTTGGATTCAGGTTTCTGCCACTTGCAACTAAAAAAATCCTGATTAAGATATAACCTCAGCTTATGCCTGTAATCCCAGCACTTTGGGAGGCCGAGGTGGGCAGATCATGAGGTCAGGAGTTCGAAACCAGCCTGGCCAATATAGTGAAACCCCGTCTCTACTAAAAATACAAATTAACCAGGTGTGGTGGCGCATGCCTGTAATCCCAGCTACTCTGGGAGGCTGAAGCAGGAGAATTGTTTGAACCCAGGAGGCAGATGTTGCAGTGAGCCAAAATTGCGCCATTGCACTCCAGCCTGGGCAACAAGAGCAAAACTCTATCTCAAAAAAAAAAAAAAAAAAAGATATAACCTCAATTTTAGGAACATCTACTGCCTTCCATTCATATTTTAACAAGGTGTACTACATTCACTTTATTCAAAAAATCTTTATTTAAAAATAATTATAAATTCTTAGGAAGTCGTAAAGGTAGTACAGAGAAGTCTGTGTAACCTTCACCCAATTTCCTTCAATAACTGCATCTTTTGTAACTATAGCACAATATCAAAAACAGGAAATAAACATTGGGACAATGTGTGTGTGTGTGTGCGCGCGCATGTGTGTGTGTGTGTAGTTCTCTGATGATTTTACAACATCAGATTCATGTAACTAGCATTGTAATCAAAACACAGAACTTTCCATTACTACAAAAATGTCACTTGTACTACTCATTATCATAGTCTACTAGTGTCAACATTTTACTAGTTTGAATGAAGTGTACAAACCTTACCTCCCTTTACATTCCTTTAACCTCCCCATTATAGGATAATTGTCTTAACTATTTCCTCTTCATGCATTGAAACCACATCTGACATTGTTATAATTTTCACTTCAACTATCAAACACATTTTAGAAAACTCCAGAAGAGAAGGAAAGTCTATTGTATTTATTCCTATTTTTACTTTTGTTGTTATTGTTTTCTTTTCTGATATTCCAATCTTTTTTCTTTTATTACTTCTTTTCTCTCTTTTTTTTCTTTTTTTTTTTTTAGAGACGGAGTCTCACTCTGTCACCCGGGCTGGAGTGCAGTGGCCGGATCTCAGCTCACTGCAAGCTCCACCGGTTTACGCCATTCTCCTGCCTCAGCCTCCCGAGTAGCTGGGACTACAGGCGGCCGCCACCTCGCCCGGCTAGTTTTTTGTATTTTTTTTTTAGTAGAGACAGGGTTTCACCATGTTAGCCAGGATGGTCTTGATCTCCTGACCTCGTGATCCGCCCGTCTCGTCCTCCCAAAGTGCTGGGATTACAGGCTTGAGCCGCCGCGCCCGGCCTACTTCTTTTCTCTTAAGAGAACTTTCTTTAGCCATTCTTTTAAAGCAGGTCTACTAGTGACAGATTCTCTTAGTTTTATTTCATATGAGGATGTCTTGATTTCCCTTTTATTTCCGAAGACTGTATTAACTGGATGTAGAATTCTGGGTTGACAATTCTTTTCTTTCAGAACTTGAAAAATGCTGTGCCAATTCCTTCTGGCCTCATGGTTTCTGATGAGAAATCTGCTGCCACTGGAATTGTTTTTCCCTTATACATAAGGAGAATTTCTCTCATGTTTCTTTAAAATATTTTCCTTTTTCTTTAGTTTTCAGAATTTGACCGTGATGTGTCCTAGTATGGATTCTTTGACTTTATCCTGTTTGAGATTCTCCAGGTTTCCTGAATCTTTAGGTTTATGCATCTTGCCTAATTTGGGGAAATTTCAGCCATTATTTCTTCAGATACTTTTCTAGTACTTTCTGCCCCCTTTTTCCTCTCCTGGGACTTTGATGACACAAATATTTTGATATTTTTCCACAGGTCTCTGAGGATCTCTTCTTTTCTTTTTCCAGCCTATTTTCTCTGTTTTGCTATTGAACCCATCCACTGAGTTTTTCACTTGGTTATTGTATTTTCAGTTCAAATTTTTTGACTTGAGTTTTTTTTATAGCTTTATTTCTTTGGTCAGATTTATATTTTTTTCCATTTGGTTCAAGCATGTTCATAATTGATCATTAAAGCTTTTTTCTTTTTCATTAAGGGACTATGATTGCACCACTGCACTCCACTCTGTTGCCTAAGTTGGAGTGCATTGGTGCAATCATAGCTCACTGTAGCTTTGGATTCCTAAGCGCAAGTGATCCTCCCACTTCACCCTCCCAAGTAGCTAGGAGTGCAGGCACATGTCACCACCCAACTAAATTTTTTAGTTTTATTTTTTGTAGATACATGGTCTTACCCAGGCTGGTCTTGAACGCCTATCCTCAAGTGATCCTCCTGCCTCAGGCTTCCAAAGCACTGGGACTACAGTGAGCCACCATGCCTGGCCTCATTAAAGCTTTTCTTTTTTTCTTTTAAGATGGAGTTTCGCTTTTGTCACCCAGGCTGGAATGCAATGGCACAATCTGGGCTCATTGCAACCTCCGTCTCCCTGGTTCAAGCAATTCTCCCACCTCAGCCTCCCAAGTAGCTGAGATTACAGGCACCTATCACCACACCCAGCTAATTTTTGTATTTTTAGTAGAAATGGAGTTTCACCATGTTGGCCAGGCTGGTCTCAAACTCCTGACCTCAGGTGATCCTCCTGCCTCAGGCTCCTGAAGTGCTGGGATTACAGGCGTGAGCCACTGTGCCTGGCCTAAAGCATTTTTATAATGGATATTTTAAAATTCTTGTCAGATAATTCTAACATCTGTGCCATCTTGGTGTTGGTGTATCCTGGTTATGCTTTCTCATTCCAATTGATATTTTCCTGGTTCTTGGTATGATGAGTGATTTTCTATTGAAACATAGACATTTGGGGTATTATGTTAGACATCGTGTCTCTTATTCAAATCTTCTGTTGAACAGACCTCCTCTCACGTTGCTCTACTCATTACTGCTAGGTATGTGTTGACCCGAGGTTACTCACTCTGCCTTCACCGATGCCTGGGATACCTCCTTGTTTTTGATAAGCAGGGGTGGAAGATCAGCCCCCCTACTAGGCCTCCACTGATTATCCTAGATGGGGGGCACCGGGGTGCCTTGTTACTGCTCCCTACATGGCACCTACTGAGGCCATGGGGGATCACTTCCTTACCCTGGGCAGGGGTGAAAGTCTTGACTCTCCACTAGGCTTCCTCTGACACAGCCCCAGTGGTGTCTGTCTCATCACTGCAAGCTTGGCAACGGCAGCATTCTGAACCTTCCAGTCAGCCTTTGCTGGTGGGAGTGAGTGTGGAGCCACAGCTTTATCTGTGACATTTGGCTGGAGTAGAGTGGTTGTTTGTCTAAAAGTTTTCCTTCTTGCCAGGCTACCCCTTTTCTCTTCCTTCGGCTAGAAAGAGCAGATTTTTCTTGAGTTTTGTTTTGTTTCTGATTTTTGTTCCTGTTGGTGTTTGTGTGTTACCAGCTTCTCTGGCATCCAGAATGGGGAATATGAGTCAGAAAGAAAACCCAGGAAACTCACTCATTGTTGTTCTTCAGGTTCTGAGGTCCCTGGTCAGGCTAACTTCTTCTCTCTACTTTTCAGAGTCTTTCTGTGTTTTATATGTGAGGTCCAGGGTTTTAGTTGTACTTGGTGAGATGGATAGGGAGAAGTGCATCTGCTCCATTTCTTTCTGGAAGTCAACATCCCACATTTGTTTTTGAAACTATATTAACTCCTTCTGGAATATGCAAGGATATACATAAATAAATGGTGGCAGATGTCTTTCAAGTCCCAATTCAAATCTCATCTTCTCTATGGAGTCTTCCTTAGGGTCTTCTTCTGGTTGCTTACTGAACTCTATTTCTACTTCCATCGTTGTAGTAATGTTATTATGTTAGTGCCCATCTCTCTATGCTTTCATAGAACACAGACTGCACTCAGATTTGCTGGTGTATTTGTTATATGAGTGCATCCAAAGGAAGGATGCAGTAGTAAACTTTCATAACAAGTAAGAAGCTAGAATTCAATCACAAGCTGTGCTGTCTTAGGGATTCTTGTTTGTATACAAACTTTTCCATGTATCTGTGCTAAATTTTATTGCTATGACTTTTAGACGTCTTCAATCATATAATTCAAACTTATCCGTAGATCTGACCAAACAGGTTATACATTAAGTCTTCTGTAAATATTAGTGTAATGTATACTGGTTGGGGGAAAATCTCTTTCCCGATGTCCAAACAAATCCCCAAAGCTCACATGATGGAAAGCTCCAGAGGCTATGCTCTTTAATCTTTGTACCACTAGCTTCTTCTAGCACTCTATAGGATACATGAAAGGTAAAAGAATTTTCACTTGTTAATTTTAATTTTCTCTGTGAAGTAAGAGGCAAAGTCATTTACTGAAAGAGAAGGCAAATGGAATAGGCATCTTGAAAGACAGGTGATGAGCTGGGTGCAATGGCTCACGGCTGTAATTCCAACACTTTGGGAGGCTTTGGTGGGAGGATCACTTGAGGCCAGGATTTTGAGACCAGCCTGGGCAATATGGCGAGACATCATCTCTACAAAAACTTTAAAAATTAGCCAGGTATGGTGGCTCATGCCTACAGTCCCAGCTACTTGGCAAGATGAGGTGGAAGGATCCCTTGAGCCCAGGAGTTCCAGGTTACAGTGAGCTATGATCAGGCCACTGCACTCTAGCCTGGGTGACAGAGCAAACTTCTCTCCTAAACAAATAAAAAATAAAGAAAAAATAGGCCGGGCACGGTGGCTCACGTCTGTAATCCTAGCACTTTGGAAGGTCGAGGTAGGTGGATCACCTGAGGTTAGGAGTTTGAGACCAGCCTGGCCAACATGGTGAAACCCTGTCTCTACTAAAAATACAAAAATTAGCCGGGCGTGCTGGTGTGTGCCTGTAATCCCAGCTACCTGGGAGGCTGAGGAAGGAGAATCACTGGGACACAAGAGGCAGAGTCTGCAGTAAGCCGAGATCGCGCCACTACACTACAGCCTGGGCGGCAAAGCGAGACTTCATCTTCAAACCAAAAAAAAAAAAAACAAAAGAAAAGAAAAGTTAAGAGCCGGGCGCGGTGGCTCAAGCCTGTAATCCCAGCACTTTGGGAGGCTGAGACGGGTGGATCACGAGGTCAGGAGATCGAGACCATCCTGGCTAACACCGTGAAACCCCGTCTCTACTAAAAAATACAAAAAACTAGCCGGGCGACGTGGCGGGCGCCTGTAGTCCCAGCTACTCGGGAGGCTGAGGCAGGAGAATGGCGTAAACTCCGGAGGCGGAGCTTGCAGTGAGCTGAGATCCGGCCACTGCACTCCAGCCTGGGCGATAGAGCGAGACTCCGTCTCAAAAAAAAAAAAAAAAAAAAAAAGAAAAATAAAGAAAGACAGGTGATGGCTTAGATTCTACCCAATGTTAAAAAAAAAAAAAAGTAGATTAATTTGTGTAGAATTGGAGAAATGGGGGAGAAAGTGTTGTCTGGGACCATTTAAGCTTTGAAGGAGTTTATTCCTAAAAAAAGAAAAGTGAACAATACTCACAAAGAGGAAATATAAAAATAAATTTATTCTCGTTACTAAGCCGTATAATCTTACAATAGAAAATTTAGAATACTGGCCAGGTGCAGTGGCACGTGCTTATAATCCTAGCACTTTGGGAGGCTGAGGTAGGAGGATTGCTTGAACCCAAGAGTTCAGGGCCAGTCTAGGCAACACAGTGAGAACCTATCTCTACAAAAATTTAAAAATAAAAAAAATTAGCCAGGCATAGTGGTGCATGTTTGTAGTCCCAACTATTTGGGAGGCTGAGGTGGGAGGATTACCTGAGCCCAGGAGATTAAGGTGGCAGTGAGCCATGATCACCCCACTGTACTCTAGCCCGGGCAACAGAGCAAGACCCTGTCTCAAAAACAAACAACAGGCTGGGTGCTGTGGCTCATGTCTGTAATCCCAGCACCTTGGGAGGCCAAGACAGGTGGATCACCTGAGGTCAGGAGTTCGAGACCAGCTTGGCCAACATGGTGAAAGCCCATGTCTACTAAAAATACAAAAAAATTAGCCGGGTGTGGTGGCAGGCGCCTGTAATCCCAGCTAATCAGGAGGCTGAGACAAGAGAATCACTTGAACCTGGGAGACAGAGGTTGCAGTGAGCCAAGACTGTGCCATTGCACTCTGGCCTGGGCAAGAGACAAGAGTGAAACTCTGTCTCAAAAAAACAAACAAACAAACAAAAAAAACCCAAGAAGAGCAACAATAAAAATGTAGAGTACTATATACAGTTAAGCATGAAAGTTTAAGCTACCTTATATAATGTCTTCTCCCCCTGGATAATCGCTGTTAACATTTTGTTATACACCATATAATTACAGTCTTTTAAAAAGCAGAAATAGGCCGGGCGCGGTGGCTCAAGCCTGTAATCCCAGCACTTTGGGAGGCCGAGACGGGCGGATCACGAGGTCAGGAGATCGAGACCATCCTGGCTAACACGGTGAAACCCCGTCTCTACTAAAAAAATACAAAAAAACTAGCCGGGCGAGGTGGCGGGCGCCTGTAGTCCCAGCTACTTGGGAGGCTGAGGCAGGAGAATGGCATAAACCCGGGAGGCGGAGCTTGCAGTGAGCTGAGATCCGGCCACTGCACTCCAGCCTGGGCCACAGAGCGAGACTCCGTCTCAAAAAAAAAAAAAAAAAAAAAAAAAGCAGAAATATACTTTTTAAATGGTATCATGGTTTTCATATCATTTTGTTGACTACTTTTTGTGTTTTTATAAATCATGAATAATTTTTCATGTCATAATTGTCTTTCCTACAACAGCATGTTTAATTGCAGCAGATCGTGCTCTATTATATACCTAAATTTTTTTTTTTGAGATGGAGTTTTCTTGTTCTTGTTATCTAGGCTAGAGTGCAATGGCATGATCATGGCTCACTGCAATTTCTGCCTCCCGAGTTCAAGCAATTCTCCTGCCTTAGCCTCCTGAGTAGCTGGGATTAGAGGCTCACACCACCATACCCGTCTAAGTTTTTGTATTTTCAGCAGAAACAGATTTCACCATGTTAGATAGGCTGGTCTCAAACTCCTGACCTCAGCTGATCTGCCCAACTCGGCCTCCCAAAGTGCTGGGATTACAGGCGTGAGCCCAGCCATACCTACATATTTTATTTAAATAATTTCCCCTGTTTATTGAGCATAATGGTTTTACAGTATTATAAACAGCACAAGCATGACCCTCTTTGTCACTGACTTAGAGCACAATCATGATACATTCTAGAAGTAGAATTCCTAAATCGAAATTTAGGCAAAAGTCTAAGACCCTTGAAATGTATTGCAAAATGCTTGTTGAATATCTTGATATTACTGTGACTTTTATATTAGCCAACTTAAATGACCACTAGCAGTTTGTGAGAGTGAAGAAAGCATTTCTGTTAAGGGAGATGTGAGCATATCTTCTATGCGGAATGGAAGATGACAGCATAAAAGAAGTTGCAATTATTTTTATTTTTATTTTTTTGAGACAGAGTCTCACTCTGTCCCCCAGGCTGGAGTGTGGTGGCATGATCTCGGCTCACTGCAACCTCTGCCTCCTGGGTTCAAATGATTCTTCTGCCTCAGCCTCCCAAGTAGCTGGGATTACAGGTGCACACCACCATGCTCAGCCAATTTTTGTATTTTTAGTAGAGATGGGTTTTTGCCATGTTGACCAGGCTGGTCTCGAACTCCCAACCTCAGGTGATCCACCTGCCTTGGCCTCCCACAGTGCTGGGATTACAGGCATGAGCCACCGTGCCCAGCCAGAAGTTGGAATTATAGGAGAGGGCCGGTCGCAGCCTTGAGGAGATGGGACGAGGTGAATGTAGAACATGAGAATATGGAGATGAAGGGACGCTTCTGAGATGGGAAGGAAAAGAAAATATGGGTTTGTAGTGAACCTGCAGGTATGGGGGGGTGGGACATGGATGAAGTTCCCCTGACACACTGAAGTTTCTCTGTGAAGTAAAAGGCAGACTCAGTTGTTGAGCAAGAAGAGGCAGGAATGAGATATGACCTTGAATAGGGTGGAAAAGTTTTGGAACAGCCAATGAGCAACGCAGGTGAGGGAGCCTGACCAAATACCTAAGAGGATTGCCAGGATGTTCTATGCATACATCCCAGGGCGGCGATCATGAGTGTATAGTGTTACCCATCTAGAGAGCTGTTCTTCAACCTGGAACTGCCCTGTGGCTGGCCCCTTCCCATCATTCAGACCTTTAGTCAATTGACATTCTCAGAGAGAGCCTCTCGCGTCACATTATCTAAAGACACACCTGTTCTGTGCCTTTGGAACACCATTCCATTATCAAAGTACTTGTTGCCATGGAAAGGATGTACTTTATTTATGTGTTTCCGTTTACTCATTTGTTTTTATTTGTCCTTCACTACATTGTAAGCACCTGAGCAGACATCTGCTTGTATTATTCATCACTGTGTTCTCAATGCATAGAACAATGTCTAGCGCATTACAGACCTTTAAAATAAATATTGACTTTAAAGTTTTAAGGACTTTTAAAATAAATATTGATTTTTTTTTTCTTTTTTTGAGACAGAGTCTCACTCTGTCACCCAGGCTGGAGTGGTGCAGTGGTGCAATCTCAGCTCACTACAACCTCCGCCTCCCAGGTTCAAGCGATTCTCCTGCCTCAGCCTCCCAAGTAGTTGGGATTGCAGGTGTGCGCTACCACGCCCAGCTAATGTTTTGTATCTTTAGTAGAGACAGGGTTTCACTATGTTGGCCAGGCTGGTCTCGAACCCCTGACCTTGTGATCCACCCGCCTTGGCCTCCCAAAGTGCTGGGATTACAGCCATGAGCCACAGTGTCCAGCCTGATTTTTTTTTTTTTTTTTTTTTTTTTCTGAGATGGAGTCTCACTCTGTCTTCCAGGCTGGAGTGCAGTGACGCAATCTCGGCTCACTGCAGCCTCAACCCCCCAGGTTCAAGAGATTCTTGTGCTTCAGCCTCCTGAGTAGCTGAGATTATAGTGTGCGCCACCATGACCACCAGGCCAGGAGTTCGAGAGCAGCCTGGCTAACATAGCAAAGCCCCATCTTTACTAAAAATACAAAGAATTAGCCAGGCGTGGTGGCGCATGCCTCTAATCCCAGCTGCTTGGGAGGCTGAGGAATGAGAATCACTTTAACCCCAGAGGCGGAAGTTGCAGTGAGCTGATATTGCACCACTGTACTCCACCCTGGGTGACAGAGTGAGAATCTGTCTCAAAAAAAAAAAAAAAAAAAAGACAACAACAAAACCTGGCTGCGGTGGTGCCTGCCTGGAGTCCCGGCTACCTGAGAGGGTGAGGTGGGAGGATCTCTTCTGCCCTGGAGTTTGAGACCAGCACAGACAACATACTAATAGCAAGACTCCATCCCAAGAAAAAAAAAAAAAAAGAATGGTGTTTAAATATTTACCAGAGGAAAATGAAAGGGGTGTATTCTTTTTTTTTTTTTTTTCTTTTAATTGAGACGGAGTCTTGCTCTGTCGCCCAGGCTGGAGTGCAGTGGCGCGATCTCGGCTCACTGCAAGCTCCGCCTCCTGGGTTTACGCCATTCTCCTGCCTCAGCCTCCCGAGTAGCTGGGACTACAGGCGCCCGCCACATCGCCCGGCTAATTTTTTTTTTGTATATTTAGTAGAGACGGGGTTTCACCGTGTTGGCCAGGATGGTCTCGATCTCCTGACATCGTGATCCGCCCGTCTCGGCCTCCCAAAGTGCTGGGATTACAGGCTTAAGCCACCGCGCCCGGCCTAGGGGTGTATTCTTGATAAGACATGGACTCTACATGACATAAAACATTCCTCTGAGGACTGAGTCTTGTATCATTTTTACGTGACCTGAATGTCTGACATCCCACCAAGTAGTTGGGACTACAGGCATGAGCCACCATGTCCAGCTAATTTTTTGTATTTTTAGTAGAGATGGAGTTTCATCATGTTGGTCAGGCTGACCTTGAAATCCTGGCCTCAAGTGATCCACCTGCGTCAGCCTCCCAAAGTGCTGGGATTACAGGCATGAGCCACTATGCCTGGCTTATACTGTTGATTGAATAAAATGAGTTAATAGTTAGAAACATGATGGAATTTATTTGTGATAAATAAACAAGGGAACAGCAAGGATGGTTGGTTGGGGAGAAAATGCAAAGCATCATGGAATAAGAGGATGGGAGGAGAGGGAAGAGCTGGGAACTTGCGTTTAAGGCAACGTGGCAGGAATCTGGGGACTAGCGTTTGACAGCTCTCAGGATTCCAGGCAGTGGGGGTGGGGAGCCCCAGTGCTGCAAGTGGCCTGGACACACTGGGCAACAGCTGCCTGGTACTTAGATGAGGAGTGACTGAGGAGGGGAATATTCACATATTGGGACAGATGATGGATGGAGTGAGTCCCCGTGATATACCTCAAAAAATGCCACAAAAGGGCCTTCTCTTCCACATATCCTAGGCAGAAAGGTGTGCCCTATTGAAAGGTGATGAGGGGGAGGCTGTCCTAACAATTCCACTTGACACCATCAAGGAGATTCCATCTGAGAGCCAGGAATAAGTGCAATAGAACATTCTGAGCTGGCTGAGCTGGGCCACAGCTGGCTCCATATCAGTCCATTTATGTGCACAAAAACTTTTGTTCTGTAACCAGGAGAGGAAGGAGGAGTTTTGAGTAAACTCATGGAAGGGTAGAGAGTAGAGGGGAAGAAAGAGTCAGGCATTGCAATCACTCCCTTTGTGGGCCCTTGGACTGGGCTCAGAGGGCTAGAAATAGATGCAATTGATTCTTGTGAGATTCAGGGCAAGGGGTGATGGCCAGAAGATGATGAAACAGGACTTGAAGACTTTGTAGGATGCTAGACAGAGCAGAGCTGTTTTGAAACTCAAAGAAAGAGGGGTGGGTTAGGCACAGCGCCTCATGCCTGTAATCCCAGTACTTTGGGAGGCCGAGGCAGGAGGATCACTTGAGGCCAGGAATTTAAGACCAACCTGTGCAGTGTAGCAAGACCCTGTCTCTACAAAAAATGAAAAAATTAGAGGGCATGGTGGCACACACCTGCAGGCCTAGCTACTCGGGAGGCTGAGGTGGAGGACGGCTTGAGCCCAGGAGTTGGAGGCTGTAGTGAGTCATGTTCACACCACTGCACTCCAGTGTGGGCAACAGAGAGAGACCTTGTGTCAAAGAAAGGGGGGTTAACTGAAGATGCCCAAGTTCCCCAGGCTTGGTGATGGTGGGCAGGGAGTGACCAACCTTTCCACCCAACTCACTGTGGTCCCTGTCTGCCTCTCTGCAGACAGTTCAACCTGCATGGGCTCCCTCCCCGAATGATTTGGAGACTGTGAGGGGCCTGCACATGCTGCACGCATTCCTTCTAGCTGTTGCTCCTCTTTGCTGCTCCTCTGTTGCCACTCCTTGCCAGCTGGTGACAGTAATGTGACCGTACTCTCAAGCACTGGACGGGCCTGGCTCCAAAGTGTTGCTAACTCCAAGCTGTCCTGAGGACTCAATTTTACTAATATCTTGAGACTAAAAGGGATTACAATGCAGAAAATAAAAACTCAAAATTCAGTGTTGATATACCTGCTAGGAAGTCCCCAGCTTAGCCCCCGACCTCCCTGGCGTCAAGGGATCACTCTTTCCAGAGTGTAAGCCCCCTGTTAGAGCCTGGGCCCCCCCCCCATACCTACAAGGCTGCCTCCTTTTCCACCGTAGGTCAATCAAAGGTGGGAAATAATCCTTCCTTTCTACAGGTCATCATGTGGTTCTGTATAGCCCAGGTGAGGCGGTTGTAAGACCTGCGAGTATATTTCTCCTGGTCTGAATTATTATTCTTTTTTTTTTTTTTTTTTTTGAGACGGAGTCTCGCTCTGTCGCCCAGGCTGGAGTGCAGTGGCCGGATCTCAGCTCACTGCAAGCTCCGCCTCCCGGGTCCACGCCATTCTCCTGCCTCAGCCTCCCGAGTAGCTGGGACTACAGGCGCCGCCATCTCGCCCGGCTAATTTTTTGTATTTTTTAAGTGGAGACGGGGTTTCACTGTGTTAGCCAGGATGGTCTCGACCTCCTGACCTTGTGATCCGCCCGCCTCGGCCTCCCAAAGTGCTGGGATTACAGGCTTGAGCCACCGCGCCCGGCCTGAATTATTATTCTTAAGTGACATCATGTGTGGGATTTCAGCAGCTCTGGATTTACGATCTCCCAGAAGCAAATACCTGAGCAAATATCACACATACACACACACACATACACGTACACACATACACACACACACACACACACACATACACACACACACACATACACACACACATACACACATACACACATACACACATACACACACATACACACACATACACACACACACATACACACACACACACACATACACACACACACACACACATACACACACACACATACACACACACACACACATACACACACAGACACACATACACACACACACATACACGTACACACTATCCCCACCACCACCACCAACGACACACAGACCCCTTTCCCAAAAAATTCCAATAATTTTCAGGGACATTCCAATCAAAATACATGCTTTAGTCCAGGCGTGGTGGCTCACACCTGCAATCCCAGCACCTTGGGAGGCCGAGGTGGGCAGATCAGTTGAGCTCAGGAGTTCGAGACCAGTCTGGTCAACATGATGAAACCCTGTCTCTACTAAAAATACAAAAAATTAGCTGGACATGGTGGCTCATGCCCGTAGTCCCAACTACTTGGGAGGCTGAGGCAGGAGAATCACTTAAACCTGGGTGGTGGAGGTTGCAGTGAGCCCAGATTGTGCCGTTGCACTCCATCCTGGGTGACCAAGCGAGACAAACAAACAAAAAACCAAAATACATACTTTAAAAAATATATCTGCAAAATTACAGAGCTGCTAAAAATATATCCAGCTTACATACTTGAAAAATAATTTTAGCATCTCAGTCTGAAGCATCTTGATTTGATTTCCTTCCCTGGGTCAAGCCTTCCACAATGGGACAAGAATGGTTCCTCAGTGAGAATGAAGGATGGTGTGCCCCAAGCCCAGAAAGAGCTTCTACCCTAGGATGCAAAACCCAGCTGTCACCTCCCATACAGCAGCTTGCCAGCCTCCGCAAAGGTGAGATACACACTTTATCTCCAGCTATAGGAAGAAGCTCCTGACAGTCCTAAAATAACAGTTTGTGCCATTAAAAGTGTGGTCCAGGATAGAAGAGTTGAGAGGCGGGCATTTGCCTCACCTCTCCATGAAAGCCAAGTCAAATCTAATGCTCCCCAGGACTGGAAATTTGGCGAAACCCAAAGGCAGCATCCTGGAACGACTCATGGCCTTCTTGTGGGGGTAGGGGTCGTGGTGAGGCTTCTCCCAGAAATGGTGTGGGCAGCAGCTGTGGACGACTGGAACGACTGGAATGGCTCATGGCCTTCTTGGGAGGGCAGGGGTCGTGGTAAGGCTTCTCCCAGAAATGGTGTGGGCAGCAGCTGTGGACCTAAAGGAAGGGAAGGAGACAGCAAATGCTTTGTGGCGACTGCAGCTAAGAGGGTGTGGGCATGTGGGAAGCACTGTGGTCCCTAGAAATCCTGCAGCGGGGCTGGGAGAATCTGAGGCAAAATTGTTTCTTATAATCAAGCCAGTGGACAGTTGTGACATTGGACATTGAGCATCAAAATAGAGTGCAACCTCCCCTGCGGTCACAGGTGGTGGGATGTCAGATATTCAGGTCACGTAAAAGTGATACAAGGCTCAGTCCTCAGAGGAATGTTTCATGTCATGTAGAGTCCATGTCTTATCAAGAATACACCCCTTTCATTTTCCTCTGCTAAGTATTTAAACATCATTCTTTTTCTTTGTTTTTTTCTTGGGATGGAGTCTTGCTATTAGTATGTTGTCTGTGCTGGTCTCAAACTCCAGGGCAGAAGAGATCCTCCCACCTCAGCCTCTCAGGTAGCCGGGACTCCAGGCAGGCACCACCGCAGCCAGGTTTTGTTGTTGTCTTTTTTTTTTTTTTTTTTTGAGACAGATTCTCACTCTGTCACCCAGGGTGGAGTACAGTGGTGCAATATCAGCTCACTGCAACTTCCGCCTCTGGGGTTAAAGTGATTCTCATTCCTCAGCCTCCCAAGCAGCTGGGATTAGAGGCATGCGCCACCACGCCTGGCTAATTCTTTGTATTTTTAGTAAAGATGGGGCTTTGCTATGTTAGCCAGGCTGCTCTCGAACTCCTGGCCTCAAGTGATCTGCCTGCCTCGGCCTTCAGAGTGCTGGGATTATAGGCATGAGCCACGGAACCTGGTGTTAAACACCATTTTTTTTTTTTTTGAAACGGAGTCTCACTGTCGCCCAGGCTAGAGTGCAGTGGCCTTATCTCAGCTCACTGCAACCTCCGCCTCCTGGCTTCAAGCGACTCTCCCACCTCAGCCTCCAGTGTAGCCAGGACTGCAGGCGTGCGCCACCACACCCGGGTAATTTTTGTATTTTTAGTAGAAATGGGGTTTTGCCATGTTGGCCAGGCTGATCTTGAACTCCTGACCTCAGGTGATCCACCCACCTCAGCCTCCCAAAGTGCTGAGATTACTATCGTGAGCCACTGCGCCCAGTCTCCTTAAATCTGCATTTTAAAACAAGCATCCTCTGCTGGAGAATTTCATTTGGCTTTTTCTTGTTTGTTTGTTTGTTTTTTGAGACAGAGTCTTACTCTGTCGCCCAGGCTGGAGTGCAGCGGCGTGATCTTGGCTCACTGCAACCTCCCTCTCCCGGGTTCAAGCGATTCTCATGTCTCAGCCTCCCGAGTAACTGGGATTACAGGTATGTGCCACCACTCCTGGCTAATTTTTGTATTATTAGTAGAGACGGGGTTTCACCATGTTGGCCAGGCTGGTCTCAAACTTCTGACCTCAGGTGATCTGCCCGCCTTGGCCACCCAAAGTGTTGGGATTACAGGTGTGAGCCATCGCACCTGGCCAGATCATTTCTATTTGCCTTTTCAGACCCATTCTCCATCCTTCTTCATCCCACCCTGCGCCCCAGGATTCAGACCCTTTCTCCATCCCTCTTCATCCCATCTTGAGCCCCAGGAGATGACGTTTATGGACTGCTTCAACTGTGCTTTCCTGTGCTCTGGAATCCAGCTGGGTCTAGTGCATGGTACACTCTGGCAGCAAATGAGAGAGTGGGAGGAGAGGTGGTTGGGATATTGATCCCCCCTTGGCCATTTCCCTGCCAGGCTGCAGGTTGACAGTGGCCGAGTCCTCTTCTACGCTGCTCCCTCCAGGTTCCTCTAGCCCTCCCTTTCCCCAGCCCCTCAAGCCTAGAGGTGCCCAATGCCCAAGGTGCACCTAAGACCAAGTGAATCAGAATCTCTAGGCAGGGGCACCAGCACTCATACTTTAAAGCTTCCCCCAGGAGGTTTAGAGCTCTAGAGCTTTTGTTTTTGTTTTAGATGGAGTCTCGCTCTTGTTGCCCAGGCTGGAGTGCAATGGCACTATCTCAGCTCACCGCAACCTCCGCCTCCGGGGTGCAAGCGATTCTCCTGCCTCAGCCTCGCAAGTAGCTGGGATTACAGGTATGCGCCATCACGCCTGGCTAATTTTGTATTTTTAGTAGAGACGAGCTTTCTCTGTGTTGGTCAGGCTGGTCTCGAGTTCCTGACCTCAGGTGATCCGCCCACCTCAGCATCCCAAAGTGCTGGGATTACAGGCATGAACCGCCGTGCCTGGCAGAACAGATGCCGAGTCAGCTGTCTCAGATGGAGTCTGAAATTCTGCATGTCTAACAAGATCTCTGGGTGATTCACATGCACATTAAACTTTGAGAAGCACTGTCCTCATTGATTCCTTCACTAAATAGATTTAAAAAGGGAAATCCAGAGACATAAAGCAACTGGCCTGAGAATACACAGGACCAGAACCAAGTCCTCCAAGTCTAATAGTTTTGGCATGGCCTACGGTGAAGTCACAGGCTGGAGACCTGAGATGACCCTGAGAGGCAGCAGTGAAGACTCAGAAAGGAATACTTGCCAGAGGCTGGTGTTCTACTAAGAGGACTTTCTTTTAACAGGGTATTCCACAGGCACTACATTTGTTTGTTTGTTTTTCTTCCGAGACAGAGTCTCGCTCTGTCGCCCAGGCTGTAGGGCAGTGGTGCAATCTCAGCTCACTGCAGCCTCCACCTCCTGAGTCCAGGCTATTCTGCCTCAGCCTCCCGAGTAGCTGGAATTACAGGCATGCGCCACCACTCCCAGCTAATTTTTGTATTTTAGTAGAGGCGGGGTTTCACCATGTTGGCCAGGCTGGTTGTGAACTCCTGGCCTCAAACGATCTGCACCCCTTGGCCTCCCAAAGTTCTGGGATTACAGGCATGAGCCACCATGCCTGGCCAACAGGCGGTATATTTGTATATATGTAACCCATGGATATGCGAGAGCTAAGGAAAGAGGAAACTTCCTGAGGCCTCACAGGAACAGGTGCGAAGAGCAGCTATTGCGAGAGGTCTCTGCTGGGAGCTTTTGTGGAGGGAGGGAGGATGGGCCAGGTGGTGTCAGCTCTTCCAGAGCCCGAGTCTCAAGAGTCCCAGAGTAAGTTCTGCAACACTTGGATCATTAGAAATGTGCTAACAATGTCACATCACTGGAACCAATCTTTGGGCAGGAAAAGACAAGCCCCTGTCCTCTGGTTCACAAATTTCCCAAGACTTTCCTTTCCTATTAAACATTTAGAGCCTCTTAGCAGATGGGGTAGGTTGTGTATAAGAATGGTCAACATGGCTCAGTGTGGTGGCTCACGCCTATAATCCCAGCAATTTAGGGGGCCAAGGTGAGAAGATCACCTGAGATCAGGAGTTCGAGACCAGCCTGGCCAACATGGTGAAACCCCATCTCTACCAAAAATACAAAAATTAGCCAGGCATGGTGGTGGGCACCTGTAATCCCAGCTACTCAGGAGGCCAAGGCAGGAGAATTGCATGAACCTGGGAGACAGAGGTTCCAGTGAGTCGAGATGGTGCCACTGCACTCCAGCTTGGGTGACAGAGTGAGACTCCATCTCAAAAAAGTAAATAAATAAAACAAAAGAATGACCAGCATAATTCCTCTCCCTCCGTACTTATGTTCTTTTTATTTTTTCTTTTTTAAAAATGATATAAGGTCTTGCTATGATACCCAGGCTGGTCTCAAACTCTTGGCCTTAAATGATCCTCCTGCCTTGGCCTCCCAAAGTGCTGGGATTACAGGTGTCAGCCACTGCACTGGCCCAATGTTTTTGAGTAGTCATCACTCATACTGACTCCAGGTATGGCCACATGGCTTGTCTTGGTCAGTGGAACAAAAATAAACATGCCACAAGCAGAGATGCACACTTGGGCTTGCCTCTCTTTCTGTTCTTTGGAACCTTCGGAGCACCATGTGGAAAGGCTGGGGCCAGACTACTGGAAGATGAGAGCCCCCATGGAGCAGGGACAAGACACCCAGCTGAGACCCTCCTGCCCCCAGGCCAACCAGCCTGCCAACCCTGAGACGTCACGTTTTGGCCAACTGCCAGCTGACCGAAAACACACACGGGCACCCAGCAGAGATCAGCAGAGCCAGCCCAGAGCTTAATGGTACCACCTGGCTGACCCTCAGCTAAGTCAAATGATCACTGGTTTAAGCCGCTAACTTTTGGTGTGGCTTATGATATAACCAGACCTAATAGATCCAAACACAACAGGTTAACCTGAAATATTATAAACTGCTTGTCG
Organism: Rhinopithecus roxellana; assembly: GCF_007565055.1. NCBI lineage: Eukaryota > Metazoa > Chordata > Mammalia > Primates > Cercopithecidae > Rhinopithecus > Rhinopithecus roxellana. Next base: position 54,730,562 of record NC_044559.1, on the reverse strand, counting down.
GCCAGGCACGTCTTGCAGCACTGTTTTGTTGGCAGAATAATAGAGATAGAGAACACGTGAGTTGTGCCCTGCCATGGGATAACACTCAGTCATTGGAAGGAACCATTAAATCTGCACGCACTCATTTAAAGGGGTTTCAGAGAAGTAACAGTAAATGAAAAAAAAGCAAAATCACCAAGTAGTGAATATACAGTAAGAACTTTTTTTTTTTTTTTTTTCTGGCTGGGAGCAGTGGCTCACACCTGTAATCCCAGCACTTTGGGAGACCAAGGTAGGTGGATCACCTGAGGTCAGGTGTTCAAGACCAGCTTGATCAACATAGTAAAATCCAGTCTCTTCTAAAAATACAAAATTAGCTGGGCATGGTCGTGCATGCCTGTAATCCCAGCTACTTGGGAGGCTGAGGCAGGAGAATGACTTGAACCCAGGAGGCAGAGGTTGCTGTAAGCTGAGATTGTGCCATTGCACTCCAGCCTGGGCAACAAGAGCGAAACTCTGTCCCAAAAAATAAACCCCCCCCAAAATATTTTTTTTTGGTTGGGAGCAGTGGCTCACACCTGTAATCCCAACACTTTGGGAGGCCAAGGTGGAAGGATCGATTGAGTTTAGGAATTTGAGATCAGCCTGGGCAATATAGTGAGACCCCCATCTCAATTTTTTTTAAAAAAAAGAACCTATTTTTGTCAAACAGTGACAGAGTCCCATACAGATATGTTTGCTTATGCAAGCTGGGAGAAAAATATGGAAGGACATACACCAGAGAGTGGTGGAGATGCTGGTAGGAGTAGGGGAGGATAAAAGCAGGGGACGGGGGAGAAAAAAGAAAGAAAAGACAGCATTTAAGTGTCCTCATTTGGTAGGCAGCACTTTGGGAGGCAGAAGCAGGAGGATCAGTTGAGGCCAGGAGCTCAAGACCAGCCTGCACAACATATCAAAACCCCGTCTCTACAACAAACCACCAACCAAACTAACAAACAAACAGGAGGTCCCACAAAATGTATGATCCTGCTTATGCAAATGTATTCATGTGTATTCATGCCTAAACATTTCCTGAAATGACAGTATCTAAACTGTTAATAAGATAACCAAACATCTCAGGTGATAGGATTTCAGTGACTCTTTTATTTTTTTCTTTTCTTTTTTTTTTTTTTTTTTTTGACAGGGCCTTGCTCTGTCACCCAGACTGGAGTACACTGGCATGATCTTAGCTCACTGCAGCTTTGAAACCCTGGGAGGTTTCGAGTGCACAAGCAATCCTGCTGCCTCAGCCTCCTGAATAGATATGACTATACTTGTGAGTCACTGTGCCCTGTTTTCTTTACACTTTTAAGAATTGTAGGCCGGGCGTTGTGGCTCACGCCTGTAATCTCAGCACTTTGGGAGGCCGAGGTGGGTGGATCATCTGAGACCGAGAGTTTGAGACCAACTTGACCAACAGTAGAAACCCCATCTCTACTAAAAATACAAAATTATCTGGGTGTGGTGGCGGGTGGGTGCCTGTAGTCCCAGTTACTCAAGGAGGCTGAGGCAGGAGAATCGCTTGAACCCGGGAAGAGGAGGTTGCGGTAAGCTGGGATCATGCCATTGCATTCCAGCCTGGGCAACAAGAGCGAAACTCCATCTCAAAAAAAAAAAAAGAAAAAACAAAACAAAAACAAGAATTGTTCAAATGTTATATTGAGTATATGGTATTTAATAAATTTACGAATTTATATAGCTATTTGCCTGTTGAAAAAAAAAGTGCTCCACACCTAGAGGGTGCTACATCGGGGTCAATGTGCAATAGAATCACCAGTGGATTTTCTTAAAAATCTGAATTCCTGTGTTTCACTCTGGGTGTCCTGAATGATAAGTTCTGGGCATGGGGACCTGGAGTCTGCATTACAAAGAGCACCTGGGGCAATTCTAACTGGCACTGAAAGTATGAGAGGCACTGCCAGAGCTTCTCCAGAATGAATAATCTGCAGTGCTTATAGAAAAGCTGCCCACACTCTGGGCAGCTAATCTGAAAAGCCGTGAACAGCTAAAGCAGCTGACGGACATTTAATCTGTAAGTATGTTCAAGGTCTTGTGCACTCAACAGAATCTTGCACCGCTCCTTCCTGACTTCTGGTTTCCTCCGCTTCCTCCCATATCCAGGTGTCCAAGCCTCCTCTTTTCATTCCTGGCTCCCCCATGATCTGGGACCGTCTCTGCCTGGGCTCCTCTCCCAGGGCCACCTTCAGGGACCCTTTTCTACACCACATTCTCATAAACCATTTGCAGTGGGTGCAAGATCTACCGTTTTTGCTTCTTTTTTCTTTTTTCAAGATTTCGGGGGTAGAAGCACAGATTTCTGCCATGCGCATATTGTGTAGTGGTGAAGGCTGAGCTTTCAGTGAACCCATCACCCAAACAGTGAACACTGTACCCAACAGGTAATTTTTCAGCCCTTACCCCCTCCCACCCTCCTACCTTTTGGAGTCTCCAGTGCCCATTATTCCATTCTGTATGTCCATGGGTACCCATGGTTTAGCTCTCACTTCTAAGTGAGAACATGTGGTAATTGACTTTCTGTTTCTGAAGTGCTACTTTTTTTTGAGATGGAGTTTCGCTCTTGTTGCCCTGGCTAGAGTGTAATGGTGCGATCTTGGCTCACTGCAACCTCCACCTCCCAGAGAATCTAAGTGATTCTCCTGCCTCAGCCTCCTGAGTAGCTGAGACTGTAGGTACATACCACTGTGCCTGGCTAATTTTTGTATTTTTAGTAGAGACGGGGTTTCTCCGTGTTGGTCAGGCTGGTCTTGAACTCCCGACCTCAGGTGATCAGCCCACCTCAGCCTCCCAAAGTGCTGAGATTACAGGCGTGAGCCACCACATCTGGCCAAAGCGCTACCTTTTAAGGTCCTCTAGTTACCTGCATATTCATGTGAAGTCCTTCTAGGGACACTCCTAAATGCCCTGGGTCCCCAGTGAGAGGATATACCTGGAGGCAGGGTGTCAGGGAAGCTGACTGAGGTTTGGGGGTCAGGCAGGTGGCTGTCTATGTTACTGGGTACAAGACAGAGAGCCCAGATGTGAACTTGTGGCTTGTTTTCAGAATTCGTGGCTAGGTATAAGTCATGCTATTTTTTCTGACTTAGCACAAAAAAGGATTTGAAGAGCTGTAAGCTTTTATATTGTCTGATTTACTTTTAAGTGGTGTACTTCAGCAAAGGTTGTGTGTGTGTGTGTGTGCGCGCGCGTGTGTGTTAGGTTTGATCTTCACAATTCTCAATTGGAAATACACAATTTGGGGATGTTTAGTTAGCATCTGAAAGGCTAATCAGGAGCCCCTATTCCAGAGAGGAAACTCTAAGCCCTTCGGTTAGCTTTGTTAATTGGCGTAGTGGATTTATAAGCAACTTTATACTGGTGGGATGGCTGGATTTAAGCTCCTTGGACTGGCTTCGGACATTGTTCTGTGGTGATCCTCCTGCCACTGCAATTCCAGTAGCCCTTATACTTTGCATGGTGCCCAAGATTTCGGGCACAGCCCTGTGTCCTGGTCTTTCAGAGGCTTCCCTCATCCAGTCCTGATAAGTCTGTACAGTCCAGCTCCTGGGATATCATTTGAATTTGCCTTAGGTAAACATTTCCTGCAATGTCCTGAAAGAACAGAGAACTGCCATTCCACGGAACTTACAGAACAGGCTCTGCAGCTGTTACTTGCCAGCTTGCTGGTCAATATTTGCAGGTGGAACAAGAGCTGTAGTCTCTGAGACTTGCTTTCATTGTAACAAACTGCCTCATGGAGCCACAGTTTCCTTGTAACAAACTGCAAATCGCCATCACCTACTTCTAACTTTTTGTGGTGAGCCACACCAATTAATTTTTCTTTTCTTTTTTTTTTTTTTTGAGACAGAGTCTCGCTTTGTTGCCCAGGCTGGAGTGCAGTGGTGCGATCTCAGCTCACTGCAGCCTCTGCCTCCGGAGTTCAACAATTGTCCTGCCTCAGCCACCAATCTGGGACTACAGGCACGCACCACCACCCCTGGCTAATTTTTGTACCTTTTTAGTAGAGATGGGGTTTCACCATGTTGGCCAGGCTGGTTTCGAACTCCTGACCTCAGGTGATCCTCCTGCCTTGGCCTCCCAAAGTGCTGGGATTACAGGCATAAGCCACCATGCCCAGCCTCCATTAATTCTTAAAAGGGCTTAATAAGGCCGGGTGTGGTGGCTCACACCTGTAATCCTAGCACTTTGGGAGGCTGAGGCAGGTGGATCACATGAGGTCAGGAGTTTGAGACCAGCCTGGCCAACATGGTGAAACCCCATCTCTCCTAATAAAACAAAAATTAGCAGGGCTTGGTGGTGCACGCCTGTAATCCCAGTTACTCCAGAGGCTGAGGCAGGATAATTGCTTGAACCCGGGAAATGGAGGTTGCAGTGAGCAGAAATCGCACCACTGCACTACAGCCTAGGTGACAGAGTGAGACTCTGTCTCCAAAAGAATAAAAAATAGAAAGGGGGGGCTTAATAAATGTGAATGGCCAAATTGGCTTAGGTGAGTCGTGACATAGATGATCTCAATAGACGATCTCAAAAAAAGTGTCTTCTTAGACCTGCCCATCCTCCCACAGAACTGGATCTGCTCTGAGGGAGCTTCCTGGGAAAAAGCAGCTTCCTTTGGGGGCATCCGCCCATCCCCTCCCCACCCCTGAGAACGTAACCCCATAACCACTTGACCCTGAGCTTGTTGGGGGAGAATTCGAGGCTGCCTGTGCCTACAGAGAAGGAAAAAAAGGGCAGAAACTGGAACAAAACTTCAAAACTGTCCCACATTATACTTCTGTGGCATAGGAGGAGGTCAAGGGACCTCAGCTGAACTCAAAAGCAATTCCTGAGCTGAGCTGGTGCAGTGGGGCCAGGGGCTTGGGTGGGTGGAGGGACAGTAAAATGAACATGGTCTCATGAAAGGTAACAAAAATGTGGGTCAAACCTACCTTATTAAATAATATAATTACTGAGATATTTTGTGTGTTTACTGTGTGCCAGGAACTGTGCCGAGCACTTTAAATCAATGATTTAATAAATCTTCTCAATAAATGATGAGGTATGTGTTATTATCCCTTTAATGGAGGAGGAAACTGAGCAGGTAAGTCACTTGCCCAAGGCACAGAGAAAGTAAGTGGAAGAGTAAGAGACTCAGACTGGCTAGTCAGGGGGGCTCTCACCTGTAATCCCAGCAGTGTGGGAGGCTGAGGCAAGAGGATGGCTTGAGGCCAGGAGTTCAAGACAACATGGGTAACATGGGCAACATGAGACTCTATCTCTACTAAAAATACAAAAAATTAGCTGGACATGGTACTACACACCTGCAGTCCCAGCTACTCAGGAGGCTGAGACAGGAGAATCACTTGAGCCCAGGAGGTTGAGGCTATAATGAGTCATGATTGCACCACTGCACTCCAGCCTGGGATACAGAGTGAGATCTTGTTGTCTCAAAGAAAAAGACTCAGACCTAGGATATTGGAGCTCAAATTCTCAATTACTGTTCTTAGAAGGACTAAAACTTCAGATGCATGGAGGGCTGAAAGAAGCTGAAGTCCTTGGAGAGTCCCATTAGCAAAACCAGCATAGATATTGCTCTATGGCCTGTGTCTAGTGTGTTTGCTGAAGCATGCGAGTCATGGTGATGAGGGCATGGCTGGGTCCACGCTGTTGATGAAACTGACTGGTGTGTGCTTCCTCTTCTCTTTTGATGTGTGTTTCTTGGGTCTGGGGTGGTACGAGGAGGACAGCCTCTTCCTTTGATAAATGGGGGCCTGGGAAGTGTTCGCTTTTCCTGTCCAGGTGAGAGTAGGAGTGATGTCTGGAAGCCACTTCCCAAGGCAGAAACAGAGGGAGAGGAAGATCACAGGGAGTGAAACTGAAGTTCTAGAACAACTGCGTGGGCCGGGGGTGGTGGCTTATGCCTGTAATCCCAGCACTTTGGGAGGCCAAGGTGGGCAGATCACCTGAGGTCGGGAGTTTGAACCCAGCCGGTGAAATCCCATCTCTACTAGAAATACAAAAATTAGCCAGGCATGGTGGTACGCGCCTGTAATCCCAGCTACTCGGGAGGCTGAGGCAGGAGAGTCGCTTGAACCCAGCAGGCGGAGGTTGCAGTGAGCCAAGATTGTGCCACTGCACTCCAGCCTGGGTGACAGTGTGAGACTGTCTCAAAAAAAAAAAAAAAAAAAAAAGGAACAACCACGCAAAGGATGTGAAGGAAGGCAGAGCTTTGCCTGAGATTGAGCAGGGACCCCTCTGACGTGCCACATCCCACCCCCCACAACATGGAAATAAGGGAACATCCTGGGTTTCTTCAGGGGAAGTTCCAAGCACTAGCTAGCCCTCAGAAGTAAGTGAGCAACTTGATAAGCAAGAAAGTAATTGCAGCTTAAAACAATAGGCAAGGAAGTTAGACTCATAGGATGTTTGGTTCCCTATAAACTAAAGATAACGCCTTAACATATGGCCCTGAGTTGTTTTTAAGAATCCCAGACCTCCACAGATGAATCCGCGGGCACACAGTCCTCAGATGAGGGAAAACTGAGGACCGAACTCTGTCCGCTGTTCTTTGTTCTAAATTTCTTCCTGAGGGCCCTGGAGGAAGTTATGCCCACGGGCCAGAGGTGACATTCTTTTATGCTGATCCCAATACTTTAGACAAAGCTTCCCTTCCTTAGCTAACAGCAAATCAGAAAACCTTTGAATCTGCTTGTAGTCTGTAATCTCCTGCTTCAAGATATCCTGTCTTTTTAGGTCAAACCAATACCTAGTCTCCATACATTGATTTATGACTTTGCCTGCAACCTCTGCCTCCCCACCTTTTAAACCCCATTACATGGGCTGGGCATGGTGGCTCTCATCTGTAATATCAACTCTTTGAGAGATTGAGGCAGGAGGGTCACTTGAAACCAGGAGTTAAAGACCAGCCTGTGCAACATAATGATATCTCATCTCCACAAAAAATAATTTTTAAAAAATTAGCTGGGCATGGCCAGGTGCGGTGGCTCACGCCTGTAATTCCAGCACTTTGGGAGGCTGAGGTGGGTGGGTCACCTGAGGCCGGGAGTTCGAGACCAGCCTGCCCAACATGGAGAAACTTCGCCTCTACTAAAAATACAAAATTAGCGAAGCATTGGTGGCGCATGCCTGTAATCCCAGCTACTCGGCAGGCTGAGGCAGGAGAATCTCTTGAACCTGAGAGGTGGAGGATACTGGTGAGCCGAGATCACGCCATTGCACTCCAGCCAGGGCAACAAGAGCAAAACTCTGTCTCAAAAAAAAAAAAAAAAAAAAAAAAATAGCTGGGCATAGTGGTACGCACCTACAGTCCCAGCTACTCGGGAGGCTGAGACAGAAGCATTGCTTGAGCCAAGAGTTTGTGGCTGCAGTGAGCAGTATTCCAGCCTGGGCAACAAAGTGAGACCCTGATTCTAAAACAGCAACAACAAAACCCTGACATGTAAGCCACAGGGGAGTCTGGGTCTTAAGCATTGGCTACTCAATTTTCCTTGCTTGGAGCCCTGCAAGAAATGCCTCACTTTCTCTGCTGCAAATCCTAATGTCAGTGTTTGGCTTTTCTGCTTTGGGTCGGTGGACCCAAGTTTGGTCCCATAATATGCCCAGCATGGCAAGCTCCCCTCCTGTTGGGCTTTAATTGTCCTGAGTTAATATTTGGTCCTCTCCATACTAATGTTTGGAGCACGTCATTCTAATTTCTTTGCTTATTCAGTTGCAATCTTGCTAAACCCAGTCACGAAATATGACAGCCCTGTGCTGCTCTTCACATGGTCTCCAAAGATCAGATCCAATATCCCTCAACCTCCTGCCGGTTCTTGTTTGCACTCAAGCAGTAGCACTGCAGCATTTGTTTAAACCTGTGACCTGGATGGTTTCGTTGGTGTCTTAAATGTCCTCTCTCATTATAAAATGAAATGTTGTACGAAGGGCCAGGCATGCCTCATGCCTGTAATCCCAGCACTTTGGAGGCCAAGGAGGGAGGATCATTTGAGGCCAGGAGTTCAAGACTGTCTTGGGCAATACAATGAAACCCCTGTCTCTACAAAAAAAAAAAAAAAAAAAAATTAAAAATTTGCCTGGAGTGGTGGTGCACGCCTGTAGTCTCAGCTACTTGGGAGGCTGAGGTGGGAGGATTACTGGAGCCTGGGAGACAGAGATTGCAGTGAGCTAAGATAAAGCCACTGCTCTGGGTGACAGAGCAAGACCCCGTCTCAAAAAAAAAAAAAAAAAAGAGAGAACTACCCTAAGTTTTTATTGTGAATGGAATCGATGGAAGAGAAATGCTTGGGGAGAGCAGACAGGGATTCCTTTCCAGGTTAGAGATAGTCCAAGCCATGCAGCAGAGGGAAGCCCGCTGGTCTAAGCAGGGGTGTATTCAGCAGTCATATTACTGTGACTGGTGAGTGTCCAGGAACCAGCGGGGAAAGATGCAGACAAATGCAGAGTCGAAGAGCATCTTCTCCTTTGAGGCCCCATCTCGAACCTCAGCATAGTCCTAAGCCCCAGGGCCTCTCCTATGAGGTAAGCACACCGAACAGTTGCCTAGCCACACCTCCCACCCCAGGGAAAAGGCCACCTCTCTGGGGTCCAGGACTAATAAGGGGAATGAAAGTGATTTGTACTTAACAATAGAGCTGCTAACTGACAATCTGAAAAGAACAAGAGTCAGGCAGGAATAAGGAACCTTAACATGCACATGGTATTAGAAGCTTCAGATCATGGCTGGGCATGGTGGCTCATGCCTGTAATCCCAGCACTTGGAGGCCGAGGTGGGCGGATCACGAGGTCAGGAGATCCAGATCATCCTGGCTAACATGGTGAAATCCCGTCTCAAAAAATACAAAAAATTAGCCAGGGGCGTGGTGGCGGGCACCTGTAGTCCCAGCTTCTCAGAAGGCTGAGGGAGAGGAATGGCGTGAACCCGGGAGGCGGAGCTTGCAATGAGCCAAGATCGCGCAACTGCACTCCAGCCTGAGTGACAGAGCGAGACTACATCTCAAAAAAAAAGAAGTTTCAGATCATAACAGAGAATAAATGGAAAACAGAACACAAGAAACAGTCCCATTGACAAGTGGTTTTAGGTCCTAGTTTTGTTTGTTATGCTTATTAGAGTAGAACTGCCTCAAGGGCAAATGGGCATTTTGTTACACAGAAATTTCTGGAGTTTCTTAATTTTTTTAATTTAATTTTTTGTTTTACAGACAAGGTCTCACTGTGTCACCCAGGCTGAAACAGTGGTGCAATCATAGCTCACTGCAGTCTCAAACTCCTGGGCTCAAGTAAACCTCCCACCTCAGTCTTTCAAGTAGCTAGGACTACAGGCATGCACCACCACGCCTGGCTATTCTTAAAAGTTTTTATGGAGACGGGGTCTCACTATGCTGGCCAGTCTGGTCTTGAACTTCTGACCTCAAGGTATCTTCCCACCTTGACTTCCCACAAGCACTGAATTATAAGCATGAGCCACTGTGCCCAGCCTTGGTTTTAAATATACATATATATACACACACACACACACAAACACACATACACATATATATAACACATATATTTATGTACATAAATATATATATATATAACTATAGAAAGTCAGCAACAAAAGTGATATACCGTTCTTCCTCTTCCCTTTCTTTTTCTTAAAAGAAAATCTTTTGAGTGTTACAGCTCTTTTAGAATTTGTCTAGCAGGCTTTCCAGTTTTGCCGGAAAGCCCCAAAATAAATAAATAAATAAATAAATAAATAAATAAATAAATAAATAAAAAATCTTTTACATCAAAAGACATTATCAAGAATGTGAAAACACAACCTACAGAATGGGAGAAAATATTAACAAATCATATATCTGGTAAGGGTTTAATATTCAGAATATATAAAGAACTCTCATAACTCAACGACAAAAACATAACATAGGGCCCATCGCGGTGGCACACGCCTGTAATCCAGCACTTAGGGAGGCCGACGTGGGTGGATCACCTGAGGCCAGGAGTTCAAGACTAGCCTGGCCAACATGGCGAAACCCTGTCTCAACTAAAAACATAAAAAGTAGCTGGGCATGGCGGGCGCCTGTGGTCTCAGCTACTCAGGAGGTTGAGGAGGGAGAATCGCCAGAACCCAGGAGGCGGAGGTGGCAGTGAGCCGAGACAGCAGAGCGAGACTCTGTCTCAAAAAAAAAAAAAAAAAAAGAAAAAAAAAGATAATTCAGTTAAACAATGGGCAAAGGACTTGAATAGACATTTCTCCAGAGAAGATATATGAATCACCAAAAAGCACATGAAAAGATGTTCAATGTCATTGGTCATTAGGGAAAGTAAATCACAACCACAATGAGATACCACTTCACACTAGGATGGCTCAAATAAAAAAAAGAGTTGGTGAGCGTATAGAGAAACTGGAACCCTTCAGCATTGCTGGTGCAAATGTACAACGGGTGTAGCCACTGTGGAAAACAGTCTGGCAGTTTCTCAGCAAGTTAAACAGTTTCCATATGACCGAGCAGTTCCACTCCTAAGTATACACCCAAGAGAAATAAAAACATATGTCCACACAGAAATTTATACACAAGTGTTTATAGCAGCATTATTTATTTGTTTAAATTTTTAATTTTTTTGAGACAGGGTTTCACTCCCGTCACCCAGGCTGTAGTGCAGTGATACGGTCTTGGTTCACTGCAATCTCCACCACCGGGCTCAAGCAATTTTCCTGCCTCAGCCTCCAGAGTAGCTGGGATTACAAAAAGTGCACCACCATACCTGGCGTATTTTTTGTATTTTTAGTAGAGACAGGGTTTTGCGATGTTGAGCCTGAGATCAAGTGATCTGCCTGCCTCGGCCTCGCAAAGTGCTGGGATTACAGGCATGATCCACCATGCCCAGCTAACAGCACTATTTGTGATACCAAAAGGTGAAAACAACCTGAATGCCCATCCATTGATGAATGGATAAACAAAATGTGGTATACTTTTTTTTTTTTTGAGACAGAGTTTTGCTCTGTCACCAAAGCTGGAGTGCAGTGGCGTAATCTCTGTTCACTGCAACTTCCGCTGCCCGGGTTCAAGCGATTCTCCTATCTCAGCCTCCTGAGTAGCTGGGATTACAGGCGCCCACCACTAAACTGGGCTAAATTTTGTATTTTTAGTAGAGACGGGGTTTTGTTGTGTTGGCCAGGCTGATCTTGAACTCCTGACCTCAAGTGATCCACCCACCTCGACCTCCCAATGTGCTGGGGTTACAGGCATGAACCACGGGGCCCAGCCAACTCTTTTTTTTTTTTTTTTTTTTTGAGACGGAGTCTCACTCTGTAGCCCAGGCTGGAGTGCAATGGTGCAATCTTGGCTCACTGAAACCTCCGCCCCCTGGGTTCAAGCGATTTCCCTGCCTCAGCCTCCTGCGTAGCTGGGACTACATGTGCACACCACCATGTCTAGCTAATTTTTGTATTTTTAGTAGAGATGGGGTTTCACCATGTTGGTCAGGCTGGTCTCAAACTCCTGACCTCGTGATCCACCCACCTTGGCCTCCCAAAGTGCTGGGATTACAGATGTAAGCCATGGTGCCCAGCCAGCTCTTAACGGAGTAGTACTCAGCCATAAAAAGGAACAAAGTTCTGACACATGCTACAATATGAATGAACCTTGAAAACATTAAGATACCTGAAAGAAGCCTGTTACAAAAGGCCACATATTGTATCATTCCATTTATATGAAACATCCAGGTCAGGCAAATCCATCAAGACAGAAAGTGGATTAGAGGTTACCAAGAGGTGGGTGGACAGAGAAATGGGGAGTGATTACTTAGTGGGTATAATACTTCCTTTTACGGGTAAAAGAAAAAATCTTGAAACTTGAGAGAGCTGGTGGTTGCACAATATTTTGAGTGTACTAAATGCGGCTGAATTGGTCATTCAAAATAAACAAAAGTGGTTAATATTATGTAAATTTCTTTTGTGTTTTTGAGATAGAGTCTTGCTCTGTCACCCAGGCTGGAGTGCGGTGCTGCAATCCTGGCTCACTGCAACGTTTATCTCCCGGGTTCAAACAATTCTCCTGCCTCAGCCTCCCAAGTAGCTGTAATTACAAGTGTGCACAATCACGCCCGGCTAATTTTTGTATTTTTAATAGCGAAGGGGTTTCACCATGTTGGCTAGGCTGGTCTTGAACTCCTGATCTGAAGTTATCTGCCCACCTCAGCCTCCCCAAGTGCTGGGATTATAGGTGTGAGCCACTGTGCCTGGCTGTAAATTTCACTTCAAAAAAGCAGTTAAGGAAAAAAAAAGATAGTTGGGCCTAGGTCTTGAAGAGGCTGAAAACCAAGCAGCAGAATTTGTGCTTTATTCTGTAGGTAATAGGGAGCCATTGAAGGTTTTATCGAGTGACAGCAGTTGAGTCTCACTGGGTAGAACAGAGGGGAAGGGAGAAACTGGAACTGGGTGGGCCAAGTGGGAAGTCACTGTCATAGTCCAGCTGCCGGCCAGAACTGACATGGCTCTGCCAGCAACAGAGAGGGAAGGAAAATATGAGAGAACCATTTCAGTACCATTAGGGTCTCGACAACTGATTGGATATGGGCAGCAAGGAAAGCCAGGAGTGGATTGATTTTGAGGTATTGAACCTGGTGCCTGCATGAAGGTGGATTCATAGGAGAAGGCGCTGCTCTTTGAAGGTGTTAAAAAATGAAGAGGGGCCAGGTGCGCTGCCTCACACCTGTAATCCCAGCACTTTGGGAGACCAAGGGGGGGTGGATCACTTGAGGTCAGGGGTTCAAGACCAGCCTGGCCAACATATTGAAACCCTGTCTCTAAAAATACAACAATTAGCTGGCCATGGTGACACGCACCTGTAGTCCCAGCTACTCAGGAGACCGAAGCACAAGAATCAGGAGGCAGAGGTTGTAGCGAGCCGAGATCGCACCACTGCATTCCAGCCAGGGTGATAGAGCGAGACTCCATCTCAAAAAATAATAATAAAAAAATTTAGTAGAAGAAGAAGGCAATGCACTCGGATCAATTTTAAGCCCTGGCTAGGGATCTAATGAAAAGCTCTCCGGCCAGGCACGGTGGCTCACGCCTGTAATCCCAGCACTCTGGGAGGCTGAGGCGGGTGGATTACAAGGTCAGGAGATCGAGACCATCCTGGCCAACATGGTGAAGCCCCGTCTCTACTAAAAATACAAAAATTAGCTGGGCGTGGTGGTGCATGCCTGTAATCCCAGCTACTTGGGAGGCTGAGGCAGGAAAATCGCTTGAACCAGTGAGTCGGAGGTTGCAGTGAGCTGAGATCGCACCACTGCACTCCAGCCTGGTGACACAGCAAGACTCCATCTTAAAAAAAAGAAAAGAAAAAAAAGCACTCTCCAAGCAGGAGCCATGGCCTAGTTCTGGGGAGCTGGGGAGCAACTTAGATATGGGTGAAGGTAACTCTGGAGGTTCAAGTCCCACACACTCCCTGCTACTGTCCCCAGAGTAGGAGTCCCCAAGTCAGGCTCCATGGTATCCTCAAAGAAGAGGGTAAAGCCAAGACCAGGCTTCTGTAATTAGCTGTAGCTACTCAATGCTTCACCCAGCATGGCATGGGAAAGTGGCTGAAATGTGGGTTCCAGTTCCACCATGGTGAGCCCTGCCTGCCCCTGCTCTTCCCACAGGGTTTTTAGGAACACCACAAGCACAGAGGTGTATGGTTCCTGCAGGAAAACACAGATGCATGACTGAAGTTACAAACAGAGGTTGGCCCTAGAGGCTCAGAATTGGGAATTGCCTTGAGGCCGGGCACAGTGGCTCAAGCCTCTAATCTCAGCACTTTGGAAGGCTGAGGCGGGCAGATTGCCTGAGGTCAGGAGTTTGAGACCAGCCTGGCCAACAAGGTAAAACCCCGTCTCGCCGGGCGCGGTGGCTCAAGCCTGTAATCCCAGCACTTTGGGAGGCCGAGACGGGCGGATCACGAGGTCAGGAGATCGAGACCATCCTGGCTAACACGGTGAAACCCCGTCTGTACTAAAAATACAAAAAAACTAGCCGGGCGAGGTGGCGGGTGCCTGTAGTCCCAGCTACTCAGGAGGCTGAGGCAAGGAGAATGGCGTAAACCCGGGAGGCGGAGCTTGCAGTGAGCTGAGATCCGGCCACTGCACTCCAGTCCGGGCGACAGAGCGAGACTCCGCCTCAAAAAAAAAAAAAAAAAAAAAAAAAACCCCGTCTCTACTAAAAATACAAAAAAATTAGCCGGTCATGGTGGCATGTGCCTGTAATCCCAGCTACTCAGGAGGCAAGGCTGGAGAATTGCTTGCCCAGGAGGCGGAGGTTGTAGTAACCCGAAATCGCACCACTGCACTCCAGCCTGTGTGGCAGAGTGAGACTCTGTCTCAAAAAAAAAAAGAAAAAAAAAGAAAGATGGTGGTTGAAGTCAGAATGGATGAGACTGCAGAGGACACTGTTCAGAAGACAATGGCAGGAAGGGCCATCCACAGACTCGGGGGAACACCCTTGGAGGGAGACAGGAAGAGAAGTAGGGAAGGACTTATTACAGAATTTGGAGGTCAGGCGCAGTGGCTCATGCCTGTAATCCTAGCGCTTTGCGAGTCTGAGGCAGGAGGATCGCTTGAGCCCAGGAGTTCAAAACCAGTCTGGTCAACTTAGCAAGACCCCATTTCTACATAAACATTTTAAAAAAGTTAGCTGGAAGCTGGGGGCAGTGGCTTATGCCTCTAATCCCAACACTTTGGAAGGCCAAGGTGGGAGGATCACCTGAGCCCAGGAGATTGAGACCAGCCCAGGCAACACATAGTGAGACCTCTTGTCTACAAAAAGAGAAAAAGAAAAAAGAAATAAAAAAAAATACTGGACAAAAAAATTAGCTGGTGTGGTGGCATGCACCTGTAGTCCCAGCTACTTGGATGGCAGAGGTGAGAAGATAGCTGAAGCCCAGGAATTCAAGGCTGCAATGAGCTATGATCATGTCCCTGCACTCCAGCCTGGGTGACAGAGCAAGACCCTATCTCTAAAATAAAGAAGGAGGCCACCTTTAAGAGAACAGGGCGTGGTGGCACATGCCTGTGATCGCAGCTACTCGGGATGCTGGGGCAGGAGAATCGCTTGAATCCGGGAGGCGGAGGTTGCATTGAGTCGAGACTGCACCATTGCACTCCAGCCTGGGCAACAACAGTGAAACTCTGTCTCAAAAAAAAAAAAAAAGAAAGAAAGAAAGAAAGAAAAGAAAAAAAAGGAGGAAGTTTATTTTATAAACTTGATATAGTTTATAGTTTGCATTTCCACCAAAACAGACCCTGAGATGAGAATTTGGGTGCAATTATTGTCTTTGTGTTACAAGAAAGGGGTCTCGATCCATACCCCAAGAGACGGTTCTTGGATGTCGCACAAGAAAGAACTCAGGGCGAGTACTAAAGTGAAAGCAAGTTTATTAAGAAAGTAAAGGAATAAAAGAATGGCTACTCCATAGACAGAGCAGCCCCGAGGGCTGCAGGTTGCCGATTTTTATGGTTATTTCTTGACTAAATACTACACAAGGGGTGGATTACTCATGCCTCCCCTTTTTAGACCATATGGGGTAACTTCCTTGCGTGGCCATGGCGTTTGCAAACTGTCATGGCGCTGGTGGGAATGTAGCAGTGAGGACGACCGGAGGTCACTCTCATTGCCATCTTGGTTTTCGTGGGTTTTAGCCAACTTCTTACTGCAACCTGTTTTATTGGCAAGGTCTTTGTGACCTGTATCTTGTTCAGACCTCCTCTCTCATCCTGTGACTTAGAATGCCTTAACCATCTGGGAATGCAGCCCAGTGGGTCTCGGCCTCATTTTACCCAGCCCCTACTCCAGATGGAGTTGCTCTGGTTCACACGCTTCTGACATTTGGGCTTGTGACTGAGCAAATTACTGCTATGCGCAATAAGGGTTCTGTCCTGCTGGGAACATTTCTGAGTCTGTGGAAAAACCCCAGAATTGTCCCCGAAAGGGGTGAGTAAGGTGGCATATTTATTCATCAACCCCCTCATCCCTGCTTCATGCACTGAGGGTGGGTGTTAACTCTGGGTGTTAACTCTGAGAAACGGCCCTCAGAGAAGCTCTGTTGTAGCAGAGCTTTCTGTAAGTGACAGCCAGTGTTGGCGTGTGTGTAGATGTGGGTGGGTGGGTGGCATGAGTGGAGCTCTGTCGGGGTTGGCTACAGGCTAGAGAGGCTCTTTGAAGGAAAAGGGAATCTAAGGGCCTGGTGTTTGGGCACATTTCAGGGGGAGGAGGGAGCACACCGGCTTGGCCCAGATCTGGTGTCTTGGAAACTTGCTGGGTTGATATGCAGAGACAGTTTCTTCCCGCATGGGGGAAAAAATATGAAGATGCACCAAGGGCGTAGCAGTAAAAAGGAGGCCTAGTATGACTGTGGCAGGCCAGTCCTCCCTGGCAATCACACAGACAGGCCTGCATGACAGTCACGCAGACAGACCTGCGTAGCACTCCAGTTACACAGACAGATTTCCACCGTCACCTTAACATGGAGCAAATAGTTAAACCCAGGGAAATCAGTGCCCAGACATCAAAGCCAGAAACGAAACATATGGTCAGTCGGAGCCTTGAATGGGGTTCTCCCTAACCTGGAGCAAACCAAAATAATAGAGACAGCCTTATATTCCTAGTGCCAAAACCCTTCTCAGGTCGACCAAATCTGAGACGAGTCAAAGTAACAGAGGCAGCTGTTTGAATAGATTTATTGCAGAGTGAAAGGCAGCTCTCCGGGACCAAGCTGTAAAGGAGGTAAGATAAAATAATCGGCCGGGCGCGGTGGCTCAAGCCTGTAATCCTAGCACTTTGGGAGGCCGAGACGGGCGGATCACGAGGTCAGGAGATTGAGACCATCCTGGTCTACACGGTGAAACCCTGTCTCTACTAAAAAATACAAAAAACTAGCCGGGCGAAGTGGTGGGCGCCTGTAGTCCCAGCTACTCGGGAGGCTGAGGCAGGAGAATGGCGTAAACCCAGGAGGCGGAGCTTGCAGTGAGCTGAGATCCGGCCACTGTACTCCAGCCCGGGCGACAGAGCGAGACTCCGTCTCAAAAAAAAAAAAAAAAAAAAAAAAAAAGATAAAATAATCACTCCGGTACCACAGCAGACAGGCCTTTAAGGTCCTGGGGCCCTGTTAATCAGACTGAGCAAGTATTTTTTTTGCCTCTGACCTTCTAGTTGAAACAAAATTAGTTATCAATAGCCTTAGGCAAATGTTAGACTGCACGTAGGCATATAACTCCAACCAATATAAGCACTAAGGAAATTGTAAGGCCAGGCGTGGTCTAAAATAATTTTTTTTAAAAAGGAAATTGTAACACTTTGAGTTGGTCTGGAGGAATTATCTCTGGCCTTCTCCCTGTATCCGGTTATAGCAATAAATTCCCTTCTTTCCTAGTTTGTCTGTTTCTCATTGTTGGGTCTTGAGAAAACACAGCCGGAACTTGCTTGGTTCCGGGAACAAGACAGCTCCATTTGGCTCCTAACCGCTCCCAGCCCCATGGTATATGTTAACTGCTTTTGCTTATATCTGCACAAAGGATCCTAGGCCAAGCTAAGTATGGGAGGAATTTAGTTTATAGTTTGTTTTGTTTTGTTTTGTTTTTTTGAGACAGGGTCTCACTCTGTTGCCCAGGCTGGAGTGCAGTGTCATGATCTCTGCTCGCTGCAATCTCTGCCTCCCAGGCTCAAGCGAGCCAACTACTTCAGCCTACAGAGTAGCTTGGGACTACAGGTGTGTGCTACCATGCCCAGCTAATTTTTGTATTATTAGCAGAGACAGAGTTTTGCCATGTTGCCCAGGCTGGTCTTGAACTCCTGACCTCGAGTGATCCACCTGCCTTGACTTCTCAAAGTGTTGGGATTATAGGTGTGAGCCACTGCGTCTGGCCTAATTTAACTTTATTTATTTATTTATTTATTTTGAGACGGAGTCTCGCTCTGTCGCCCATGCTGGAGTGCAGTGGCGCGATCTCGGCTCACTGCAAGCTCCGCCTCCCGAGTTTACGCCATTCTCCTGCCTCAGCCTCCCGAGTAGCTGGGACTACAGGCGCCCGCCATCTCGCCCGGCTAGTTTTTTGTATTTTTTTTAGTAGAGACGGGGTTTCACCGTGTAGACCAGGATGGTCTCGATCTCCTGACCTCGTGATCCACCCGTCTCGGCCTCCCAAAGTGCTGGGATTACAGGCTTGAGCCACCGCGCCCGGCCCCTAATTTAACTTTAAAATGAGGATGATAACAGTCCCTTCCCGAAACTAATTCCCAAGAAAATAAGAAGGGAGTACACACAAATCACAATGTTACGTTAAAGATTTATAGGCTGGGCATGGTGGCTCACACCTGTAATCCCAGCACTTTGTGAGGCTGAGGCAGGCGGATCACCTGAGGTCAGGAGTTCAAGATCAGCCTGGCCAACATGGCCAAATCCTGTCTTTACTAAAAATTCTAAAATTAGCCGGGCGTGGTGTTGCACACCTGTAATCCCAGCTACTTGGGAGGCTGAGGCAGGAGAATCGCTTGAACCCGGGAGGTGGAAGTTGCAGTGATTGTGCCACTGCACCCTAGCCTGGGCGACAGAGTGAGACTCCATCTCAAAAGGAAAAAAAAAAAAGATTTATAGGAACATTGTCTCATGACCAAGACAGAGAAGGTTCCCAACCTCTTCGGGTCCTTGCTAGTGTCCAGATATCTGTGGTCATCGGTCACCTCTTGGTCTCATCCCCCTCCCTCTTCCCCTTTCCTTAACGTAACAGGGGCCCGAAGTTTGTATTAACTCATGATGAGTTACAGTGTTAGGACAGCAGTCCGCCATCTTCTTGATTTGCGGCTCTCTAAATAAAGTCGCCTCCCTTGCCCCAGCACCTTGTCTCCTGATTTACTGGCTGTCGTGCAGTAAAGTCTAGGTTTGGATTTGGTTACAGGGTGTGAGGAGAGGGCAGAGGAACGGGAAAGCAGGCAGGTTATTAAACACAGTCAGATTTTATTTCTCGCTCCATTGAAGTCACATGGTTTGGAAAAAAAAAATGGGGAATTGAGGGGAGACTTTTTTTTGTTTTTATTTTCTTGAGATGGAGTCTCACTGTTGCCCAGGCTGGAGTGCAGTGGTGCTATCCCAGCTCACTACAGCCTCCACCTCCTGGGTTCAAGCTATTCTCCTGCCTCAGCGTTCCTGAGTAGCTGGGATTAGAGGTGTGCACTGCCACACCCAGCTAATTTTTGTGTTTCTAGTAGAGACAGGGTTTCACCAAGTTGACCAGGCTGCTCTCTAACTCCTGACCTCAAGTGATCCACTCACCTTGACCTCCCAAAGTGCTGGAATTACAGGCGTGAGTCACCATGCCCAACCAAGGAGAGACTTTTTATTTTGAAATGACAAGAGGAAAACCCTGGAAAAAGGATCCACAATTATATAATTTCTGGAAAAAAGAAACCTAAAAGTGTATTTCTTGATTGTTTTCTGTTTATCCATGACACTTGGAAAACAGAACAAATGTAATGGCCTAGTTCTAAACAGCATGTTAAGTTCAGCATTATGTGGCTCTCTCTCAGTGTTGAAGTGGCGCTCCCCTCTGATCACGAGTGAGACCATCAGAGTGTGGGGTGACTCGCGGCAGCCTGTTGGGCTTCTGCAAGAGGAGGACCCCAGCTGCTGCTCTGCGTGAGTGGGGAGATGCCCGCAGGAAACTTCATCTCTGCAGACACAGCAACTGCCCAACAGCCCCACAGGACTGGGGACGAGACACGAAAGAAATTGCTTCTCCCACCACACCTCTGAGGCTGTGGACAGGGTGTTTATGGGACCCAGCTCAGAACTGAGCTGTCCTCATCCTTGCCACTTACTAATGCAACACTGGGCTGAATGGCCATCTGGTTCTGTTGGGATTCTGAATACAATCTCTGTGTGGGATTGGGTGGAAGTACCTGGCTGAAATCCAGATGAGGAAAGAATTGGGCCAGGCCTGGTGGCTCATGCCTGTAATCCCAACACTGTGAGGTGTCGAAGTGAGAAGATCACTTGAACCCGGGAATTCAAGACCAGCCTGGGCAACATAATGAGACCCTAACTCTACCAAAAAAGTAGCCAGGTGTGGTGGCACGTGCCTGTAGTCCCAGTTTCTCAGGTGGGTGAGGAGGGAGCATCGCTTGAGTCTGGAAGGTCGAGGCTACAGTAAGCCATGATGGTACCACTGCCCTCCTTCCTGGGTGACAGAGTGAGACCATATCTCAAAAAAAAAGGAGGCCAGGCGCGGTGGCTTATGCCTGTAATCCCAGCACTTTGGGAATCTAAGGCAGGCTGATCACGAGGTCAAGAGATCGAGACCATACTGGACAACATGGTGAAACCCCGTCTCTACTAAAAATACAAAAAAAATTCAGTTGGGCTTGGTGGCAACACCTGTAATCCCAGCTACTTGGGAGGCTGAGGCAGGAGAATCACTTGAACCCGAGGGGTGGAGGTTGCAGTGAGCTGAGATGGCACCACTGCACTCCAGCCTGGCAACAGAGTGAGACTCCAACTCAAAAAAAAAAAAAAAAAAAGAAGAAGAATATGAGAACTGCATTTGTTTCTCATTAGACTCACCATGTACAGAAATACAATGTCCAGCACATTATTCCACGCAGTAAATTTACAATCTTGTCAGAACAACTCTGGTAAATTTAACATGATTTATTATCTAAGAAGGAACATGCTGCCTTGTTCATTTCCTGATGCTCCATGAAGGTGATTATAGGATGAATATCTCATTATTTTTTTCAGTTACTGATGTTAAATTAATTGACTTTAATTCCTGGGTTTTTCTGCCATCTTCTCTCCTTCATTTGGCCTTCTCAAATACTATTTATTTATTTATTGAGATGACGTCTTGCTCTGTCGCCCAGGTTGGAATGCAGTGGCATGATCTCGGCTCACTGCAACCTCTACCTCCCAGGTTCAAGCGATTCTCCTGCCTCAGCCTCCCAAGTAGGTGGGACTACAGGCATGTGCCACTGTGCCTGGCTAATTTTTGTATTTTTAGTAGAGATGGGGTTTCACTATGTTGGCCAGGATGGTCTTGATTTCTTGACCTCGTGATCCGCCTGCCTCGGCCTCCCAAAGTGCTGGGATTACAGGTGTGAGCCACCGCACCTAGCCACCACTAATAAAATAATAGCCACCACCGCTAATAAAATAATAAATAATTATTATTATTTATTGGCTGGCTAATTAATAAAATAATAGTCAGCCACTCCAATAAAAAAAATAGCACCCAGCCCTATTTTTATTTTTATTTTTATTTTTTTAAAGATGGGAGTCTCTCTGTCGCCCAGGCTGGAGTGCAGCGGCACAATCTCGGCTCACTGCAATCTCTGCCTCCTGGGTTCTAGAGATTCTTCTGCCTCAGCCTCCCAAGTAGCTGGGATTACAGGCGCCCGCCACAATGCCTGGCTGATTTATGTATTTTTAGTAGAGATGGGGGTTTCACCATGTTGGCCCGGGTGGTCTCGAACTCCTGACCTCAAGTGATCTGCCTAACTCAGCCTCCCAAAGTGCTGGGATTACAGGAGTGAGCCACCAAACCTGGCCCCTTTTCCTTAAAGAAAAAAAAATTATGCTCCAAAAGTTTAGTCAAGTGAATTTATGATCCTGGCTCCCAAGATACCATTTGCCGGGTCCATTACAATATCCTCCCTAAGCATTTCAAATCCATCAGTAAATAATAAAGACATTGTAGAACCCTGTTATGACACCAGGTTGGTGGGCCTAGGTCAGCTGTTTCATGATAGGGCCCAGCATGCTGTGGGCCCTGTGCTGTGTGTGGTGGGAGGTAGTGCATGAGGTTGCAGGACAAGAGGCAGGTGTCACCCGTAAGTTGTGGGACCTTGGATAGGTGAGGTGGCCTCGGGTTTCAATCTGTATCTTAAGGCGGGTGCAGTGGCTCATGCCTGTAATCCCAACATTTTGGGAGGCCAAGGCGGGCAGATCACCTGAGGTCAGGAGTTCGAGATCAGCATGGCCAACATGGAGAAACCCTGCCTCTACTAAAAATACAAAAATTAGCTGGATGTGGTGGTGTGTGCTTGTAATTCCAGCTACTTGGGAGGCTATGGCAGGAGAATTGCTTGAATCCAGGAGTCAAAGGTTGCAGTGAGCCAAGATCGCACCACTGCACTCCAGCCTGGGTGACAGAGCTGTCAAAAACTAAATAAATAACTTCAATTAGCGACTATAAAAAAAGAAAAACAAAAAATTTTAAAAAAATAGCTGGGATGGTGTTGCACTCCTGTACTCCTAGCTACAGGAGGCTGAGTGGGGAGGATCACCTGAGCCCAGGAGCTTGAGGCTGCAGTGAGCTAGAACTGCACATCTGCACTCCAACCTGGTGACAGACCAAGACCCCAGGTCTAAGATAAAAATAAAAGTTTGTACCTGGAAATGAGAAAACTGGATTAGATCATCTCGAATATCTAAACAAAAGTGGCTAAACATAGTATTGGGTGGCAGAGGGTAATGCCATTTCTGTTTCTGATTTGGACAAAGAAGTCTACAGTAAGAATGAATTTAGAGGGGAAATTTTCCCAAAAAAAAAAAAAAAAAAATCTCTTTGGAAAAGTAAATGCAGTTCTCTTTGAGAAAAGGCACCTAGTTTGAGCATCCACTGGAAATGTGAGTGGGTCAAGGAATGAGTGACTTTCAGCTAAAGAGAGTTATCAAGAAGCCAGGCGTGGTGGCTCATGCCTGTAGTCCCAGCACTTTAGGAGGCTAAAGCAGATGGATCACTTGAGATAAGGAATTTGAGACCAGCCTGGCCAACATGAAACCCCATCTTCACTAAAAATACAAAAAATCAGCTGGGCATGGTGGCGGGTGCCTGTAGTCTCAGCTACTCAGGAGGCTGAGGCACAAGAATCGCTTGAACTTCAGAGGTGGAGATTGCAGGGAGCCAAGATCTCACAGACTCCACTTCAAAAAAAAGAAAAAGAAAAAAAAGTAATCAAGAGAAAAACTCTATAGCTGTCTTGCTCAGGCTCAGGGAACAGAGAAGAGGGGACCAGGGTCCAAAGCTTCTGACCCGTGAAGTGCACTTATCTGCCTCTGAGCTCATCCATTAAGCAGGTTGGGTTCTTTGTAGGGAAGGCCTGAGCCTGATTGCCTGTCCTGCAGGGCATTAACAGGGGTCACGCTTACCTAATGCTTATCATTTTCAAATGCCTTTCATTTATATTTCCTCTAGGATGAGGATGATACTTGACTTGTGCGTAAATATATTTCCTTCTTTTAATTTTGTTTGGAATGTCATATCAGTTAATGAATTTAAATTAGTGATGAATCGGTATTTATGTTGATAGTTGATGAACAGTCAATTTTATAGGAGAACCTAATTGACCAACCTGGGTCATAGTTGTACATTTTCAGCTCCTGACTTCCTGGTGCCACCAGTTGGGAGTTACTAGTGCCCTCCTGGGAGGAAAGAGTTAACAAGCAGTTCTGGTAGCCTACTCCTTGCATGTGTCAGGGTACCATGATTGACCATTGGCCATCCTCTGGGAATGTGGCCCCTGGAATGTTCTTTGTGATCATTAGTGATTGGTGATTTTCTCATACACACCAGGAGCAATGGATTGTGCCAGATCAACTGGTCAGATTTCTTCACATAAACATCAGAGTTGAGTGGCTGGGCATGGTGATTCACACTTGTAATCCCAGCACTTTGGGAGGCTGAGGCTGAGGCTGGAGGATCACTTGAGATCAGGGATAGAGACCAGCCTGGCCAACATGGTGAAACACCGTCTCTACTAAGAAAAATACAAAAATTAGCCAGGTGTGGTGACATGTGCCTATAATCCCAGCTACTTGGGAGGCTGAGGCAGGAGAATCACTTGAACCCGGGAGGAAGAGTTTGCAGTGAGCTGAGATCACGCCACTGCACTTTAGCCTGGGTGATGGAGTGAGACTCTGTCTCAAAGGAAAAAAAAAACCAAGATTGAGGATGGGCACCTGGATTCTGTATTGGGTTCTCAATTTTGGTTGCCATGGCTGGTTGCTAAGAGAATATGCATATGTGACCATCCTCTCCCCATAAACCTTGCACGCTGATACTCTGGTGGGTTTCCCTGGACAGAGACATTCCACACACATTCCTGTAGTTTGCTGCCAGAAAAAGAGAGTACTCTTGTGGTCTCGGACAAGGAAGGACATCTGAATCCTGTGTGAGACCTCTCTGGACTCCTCCATTGCACGTCTATTTCCTGCTTGCTTTTATTCTGTATCATCGGCCATAATAAATCTGAGCCATGAGTATAACTTCCTATTGAGTCTGGGAGCTCTCTAGCAAGTTGCTAAATTTAGGGAAGTGGTGTGCCTCAACATACCCCTCTAAATCTCTGTCTCAGCTGTTGAGAGAACAATAATGTTTTTCCTGGTTTCTCCTACAGCCCTAACTTGACAAAAATTAACTCCCTATTTCAGTTTTGAGACCACTAATTTCTATAAACCTGTTCTTCAAAAAAAAATTTAAGGCAACATTTTTAGCTCTGAGATTTAATGATGAGTAAAGGAACACCAGGTTCTTCATCTCAAGTCAAATTAGAGAAAATGGCAGGGACAGACGTGGAGTAGTTTTAATGAGCAGAGAGTTTAGTAGGCAAGAAGGAAGGGAGAAGACAGAAGGAAGACGCTGGCCCATACAGAGACAGAGGGAGCGGGTGCTCCAAAGCCAAAAGAGGAAACCCCACCTGCCACGGATACCAGCCAGGTATTTATACAGAGGCTGGAGGAGGCGGAGTCTGATTTGCATAGGGCTCAGGGGATTGGTTTGGCCAGGCATGTCATTCAGTTAGCCCCTGAAAAAGCTGGCTCTCCCACCCTAGTCTTTTAATATGCAAATACAGGGTGCCATGATGTTCTACACATGTGGGGATATGTGGGGGCAGCCATGTTGTCAGGAACATGTGAGGCAAGGGCAAGAAGGCTGCAGGAATGGCCATGTTTGGGTGGTCCCAGTTTCTAATGGCCGTCATTTGCATATCAAAGATTGCCAGCCTGGCTCTAAGAGCTGGCTGGGGCTTTACAAGAAACTTTTCCAGAGATGCTTTAAAAAACGAAAACTTCCAAAGGACCCCTTTTTGTCTCTATCTGCCTAAAATAATTTCTTTCTTTCTTTTTTTTTTGAGACGCAGTCTGGCTCCATCCCTCCAAGGCTGGAGTGCAGTGGCATGATCTCAGCTCACTGCAACCTCCACCTCCTGGGTTCAAGCAATTCTCCTGTCTCAGCCTCCAGAGTAGCTGGGACTAAAGGCGCCTGCCACCAAGCCCGGCTAATTTTGTATTTTTCAGTAGAGACGGGGTTTCACCTTGTTGGTCACGCTGGTCTAGAACTCCTGATATCCGGTGATCCACCCACCCTGACCTCCCAAAGAGCAGGGATTACAGGCTGTGAGCCACTGTGCCCAGCCAATAATTCTTAGTAACTCCTACAACACTACCAGATAAAAAGAACCAAATAAATGAAAATAAGAAATGATAAAATAGGCCAGGCATGGTGGTTAATGCCTTTAATCTCAGCACTTTGGGAGGCCGAGGTGGGTGGATCACTGGAAGTCAGGAGTTGTAGACCAGCCTGGCCAACATGGTGAAACCCGGTCTCTACTTACAAAAATTAGCTGGGCCTGGTGGTGGGTGCCTATAATCCCAGCTACTCTGTAGACAGAGGGAGGAGAGTCACTTGAACCCAGGAGGTGGAGGTTGCAGTGAGCCAAGATCGTGCCACTGCACTCCAGCCTGAGTGACAGAGCAAGACTGTCTCAAAAAAAAAAAAAAAAAAAAAGGAGGTTGGGCGCGGTGGCTCAAGCCTGTAATCCCAGCACTTTGGGAGGCCGAGACGGGCGGATCACGAGGTCAGGAGATCGAGACCATCCTGGCTAACCCGATGAAACCCCGTCTCTACTAAAAAATACAAAAAACTAGCCGGGTGAGGTGGCGGGCGCCTGTAGTCCCAGCTACTCGGGAGGCTGAGACAGGAGAAGGCGTAAACCCGGGAGGCGGAGCTTGCAGTGAGCTGAGATCCGGCCACTGCACTCCAGCCTGGGTGCCAGAGCGAGACTCCGTCTCAAAAAAAAAAAAAAAAAAAAAAAAAAGGAAATGACAAAACAGACAAGGAAGGAAGAAAAGACACAGCAAGGCCTCTTTGGAGGTCAAACTTCCAGCTGATAAGTCTCCACATTCCCATGCTGTTCACTTTTTGGACATTGGGTGTCTTTATCCAGAAAGCAGAAAAAAACTCTACCAGAAAAGAGTATGCTTGAATGGTGTAAGTAAATGAACCAAAAAAAAAAAAAAAAAAAAAAAGGCACCCAACACTACTAGCCTTTGACAAGGTTCTGAAAGTAAGTCAGAAAAGGGGGTGTGAGAGTAATTGAGTTGCCTGAATAGGCTGTTGTGCTTGAAATAACTGCAAGAGTATTGATTACCTCCTTCAGTCAACATTCTTGTGAAAGTTCTCACTCAGAATCCCTGCTGGGCAAGAGGCCATTTCTCCCAAGGTAGCTGGGGCATCCGTTATTGATGAGGTGGACTTTAAGTGACTAGTCAGGAAAGTCTTCAGGTTTCCTTTCCCAGCCACCTGGACACAGGCTTGTGTACAGAGCAGGAGGCAGACCCAAAGTCCTTCTCAGCATTTCTTCCTCTTGCCCTCAGAGGAGTGGGGATATTTAGTTTCTTCTGTAGACTGAATGTTTAAGTCCCCTCAAAATTCACATGTTGAGGCTGGGCGCAGTGGCTCACACCTGTAATCCCAGCACTTTGGGAGACCAAGGCGGGCGGATTATCTGAGGTCAGGAGTTTGAAACCAGCCTGGCCAACATGGCAAAACCCTGGCTCTACTGAAAATACAAAATTAGCCCAGCATGGTGGTGCACGCCTGTAATCCCAGCTACTCGGGAGGCTGAGGCAGGAGTATCGCTTGACTCCAGGAGGTGGAGGTTGCAGTGAGTGGAGATAGTGCCACTGCACTCTAGCCTGGACAACAGAGCCAGACTCTGTCTCAAAAAAAAAAAAAAAAAATTCACATGTTGACACCTAATCCCTGATGTGATTGTATTTGTAGGTGTGGAGGTGATAAATTTCTATTCATCTTGCACCTTCCAAAGGTGATTAGGTCATAAAGGTGGAGTCCTCATGCTCTTACAGAAGAGGCTTCGTGGACCACAGAGAATGCAAACACTATATGATGTGGTCTCCGTCCTCAAAAAGCTTCTCATACAGCTATCAGCATCATGGTCACTGTTCTCACTGCTTTCTACAGAGTTCTTACATCCGAGGCAATGTGGAGATCCACTGATTCATGTAACTCACATGATCATGGAAGAAGGTGCCTGATATATGAGTCCTAGAACTCCTCATTCTCTTTTAATGAAGCTTCCATTTCTAGACTATTCCTCTCTGGCTTTTTTCCTATTCTACCTCCATGAAATGTTAACAGAAACATCTCTTTTGCTTCTCATCATCAGCTTGTAAGAAGGCATGACAGAAGTGACACATTTATAACAAAGATGGGAGAAGACTCAAAGATGTAAAGAAATAAAGTACCTATCGCAATGCTTGGCACAGAATAGTTTCTAGAAAAATATTAGGTTCCCTTTTTTTTTCTTTTGTTTCACTGTGTCTGCACTAATAATTAGTGCCACTAGATGGCAACTTTTGGTTTAAAAACTACCCAGACGATCACATTGAAATCTTAAAAACACTTTTGGGTTCTCTCTAACCGTGTTCCACAGTGACTTTTAATGTAATAAAGTAAGAAAAATCTACTTGGGTTCCAAATAATGGCAAATGTAAATAAGTGAGCAGCAAAGTGCTCTTTGGGCAGAAAAACTGTCTAATGCTATGTCCTGGCCAGAATTTGGCATATAATTCTGCTTAAGAGTATTAATTATTGTGACTACTACTTAAGCACACTGAGTGTTAAATTTCTATTTATCTTGCAGTATTCTCAGCATTCCCTGGTGACAATGCTTGTTTCATATTTAGGAGCTCCCCATATTTGCAGCAATCTATTCTTATAAATAATTCTGTTGGATAATTCGCTGGCCACAGATCACTCAGATACTGTTCCCCAAGAATTCAAAGGACAGAATCCTCAGCAAGAATTTTTAAAATTATTTATTTATTTATTTATTTTATTTTATTTTATTTTTGAGACGGAGTCTCGCTCTGGCACCCAGGCTGGAGTGCAGTGGCCGGATCTCAGCTCACTGCAAGCTCCGCCTCCCGGGTTTACGCCATTCTCCTGCCTCAGCCTCCCGAGTAGCTGGGACTACAGGCGCCCACCACCACGCCCGGCTAGTTTTTTGTATTTTTTTAGTAGAGACGGGGTTTCACTGTGTTAGCCAGGATGGTCTCGATCTCCTGACCTCGTGATCCACCCGTCTCGGCCTCCCAAAGTGCTGGGATTACAGGCTTGAGCCACCGCGCCCGGCCTAAATTATTTATTTTTATTGCTATAAAAGAGTTGTATATATTTGCTTAGTAAACTCTTGCAGGAGAATTGAGAGTAACATTTCAGCCATTTGTCTCAAGTTTGTGATTTTAAAAATGGCTGAGGCCGGGCGCGGTGGCTCAAGCCTGTAATCCCAGCACTTTGGGAGGCCGAGACGGGCGGATCACAAGGTCAGGAGATCGAGACCATCCTGGCTAACACGGTGAAACCCCGTCTCTACTAAAAAGTACAAAAAACTAGCCGGGCGAGGTGGCGGCGCCTGTAGTCCCAGCTACTCGGGAGGCTGAGGCAGGAGAATGGCATAAACCCAGGAGGCGGAGCTTGCAGTGAGCTGAGATCTGGCCACTGCACTCCAGCTTGGGCGACAGAGCGAGACTCCGTCTCAAAAAAAAAAAAAAAAAAAAAAAAAAAAAAAAAAAATGGCTGAAAACATTTATTGAGCACTTATTGTACTGCCAATTATTATGTTGCATATTATATAATAATCTTATGATAAGCTGGTGGTATTATTTTTCCCAACCAATTTATGTTTATTCCAAAATTATGAAGTTGGTTCAATATTTGAAAAACAAACAATGTAACTTCTGTACTAAGAGAATAAAGGAGGAAAATTGCATAATTTACTCATTAGATACAGGAAAGTCTTCACCAAAATGCAATATTCATTCAAAGTAAAAACTCACTGCAAACTGTGAAGAGCAGAAAACTTCTGACGGGGGCAGCGGCTCACGCCTGTAATCCCAGCACTTTGGGACACCAAGATGGGTGGATCACCTGAGGTCAGGAGTTCAAGACCAGCCTGGCCAATATGGCGAAACTCCATCTCTACCAAAAATACAAAAAATTAACTGGTGTGGTGGTGCGTACCTATAATCCCAGCTACTCGGGAGTCTGATGTGGGAGAATGGCTTCAACCAAGGAGGTGGAGGTTGCAGTGAGCCAAGATTGCACAATTGCACTCCAGCTTGGGTGACAAGAGTGGGACTCCATCTCAAAATAATAATAAAAAAATTTAATTTAAAAAAACTTAATTTGGTAATGGGTATCTGCAAAAAACCCTACATTAAATCTGATTTGTTTTTCTAAGACCACCAGAGCCAGCACAAAAGAACCAGTGAGTAGGCAAAGCTAGGAGCAAAACTGCAAATTTATTTTTGGTCACCTAAGGTGTGGGGGAGAGGTCTGTCGGCCTCCGGCAAAGGAGGCCGGCAGAGTCGCCGGGTAGAGCTCTAAGGCGGGGTTCCTGATACAGTCCCGACATCCCGACAGGAGTGGGGCTGGGAAGTCCGCGGGTGGCGACCCTCCGGAGCGGCTTTTCTAGGAGTGGGAGGGCAATAGATGGGGCACGGGCGTGTCGGGGGTCGTTCCGCAGGTGCGACCAGGTAAATCTTAGTGTCTTCGGATTGACGTCACCTGGCGCATGCCCGGTTGGTCTGCACCTTCCCGAGTGCCGGCTGCATTTCCGCGCGCAAGGGAAACGTTGATGAAGAAGAACCCGGAAGTGCACCATCTTGCCTCCGTCCAAACAAAATCTTACTGATTTTTTGGTAATTAAAGGCAATTTTAATAGAAAATCTACGATTCTATTATTTTTCCCAATACAGTAATTTTTTTTAAAGTATGGTAAAATATAATGAACATAAACTTACCATTTTAGCCATTTTAAGCAGCATTAAGGTACATTCACATTGTTGTACAACCATCATTGCCATCCATTATCAGACATTTTCATCTTCCTAAACACTACTAGTTTTTCTGTACCCGTTAAGCAACAGCTTGATTTCCTTCAGTTTCCCAGGCTCTGGAAATCACTATTCTGCTTTCTGGCTCTATGAGTTTGTCTACTCCAGGGACCTCATATATGTGGAATCATACAGTATTTTGTGACTAGCTTATTTCACTTAATCCTATAGCTTATTTCATATAGGATAATGTCCTCAAATTTCATCCATGTTGTAGTACGTGTGAGAATGTACTTCCTTTTTAAGGCTGAATAATATTCTACGGTAGGTATATATCACAATTTATTTATTTATTTTTTTTGACACGGAGTCTTGCTCTGTCGCCCGGGCTGGAGTGCAGTGGCCCGATGCCAGCTCACTGCAAGCTCCGCCTCCCGGGTTCACGCCATTCTCCTGCCTCAGCCTCCGGAGTAGCTGGGACTACAGGCGCCCGCCACCTCGCCCGGCTAGTTTTTTTTTTTTTTTTTTTTTTTTTTTTGAGGCGGAGTCTCGCTCTGTCGCCTGGACTGGAGTGCAGTGGCCGGATCTCAGCTCACTGCAAGCTCCGCCTCCCAGGTTTACGCCATTCTCCTGCCTCAGCCTCCCGAGTAGCTGGGACTACAGGCGCCCGCCACCTCGCCCGGCTAGTTTTTGTATTTTTTTAATAGAGACGGGGTTTCACCGTATTAGCCAGGATGGTCTCGATCTCCTGACCTTGTGATCCGCCCGTCTCGGCCTCCCAAAGTGCTGGGATTACAGGCTTGAGCCACCGCGCCCGGCCCCGGCTAGTTTTTTGTATTTTTTTTTAGTAGAGACGGGGTTTCACCATGTTAGCCAGGTCTCGATCTCCTGACCTCGTGATCCGCCCGTCTCGGCCTCCCAAAGTGCTGGGATTACAGGCTTGAGCCACCGCTCCCGGCCCACAATTTATTTATCTACTCATTCATCAATCGACATTTGGGTTGCTTCTACCTTTTGGTTATTGTGAATGCTGCTATGAATATAGGTATACAAATCTCTCTCTAAGGCCCTACTTTCAATTATTTTGGGTGTATACTCAGAAAGAGAACTGCTGGATAATGTGGTAGTTTTATTTTTAATTTTTTGAGGAGCCGTCATGCGATTTTCCGTAGTGACTGCACCACTTTACATTCTTACCAGCAGTGTAGGAGGGCCCCACATTCACCATTTCTTGCCAACACTTGTTATTTTGTGCTTTTGGTGTTTGTGATTTTTGTTTGTTTGTTTTTGATAGCGGCCATTCTAATATGTATGATGTGGTATCTCATGAGGTGGTTTTGCTTTGGATTTCCCTAATGAGTGGTAATATTGAGCATCTTTTCATGTGCTTATTGGCCATTTGTATATCTTCTTTGAAGTTCTTTGTCCATTTTTAAATTGGGTTGTTTTGTTGTTGTTGAGTTGTGAGAGTTCTCTATATAGTCTAGCTATTAACTCCTTATTAGATATATGATTTGCAAATATTTTATCCCATTCCATGGGTTTTTGCCTTTTCACTCTGTTGATAGTGTCCTTTGATTCAAAGAAGTTTTTAATTTTGATGTAATCCAATTTATGTATTTTTTATTGTTGTCTATGTGTTGGTGTTATATCCAAAAAGTCACTGCCAGATCTTATGTCTTGAAGATTTTCCTGTATGTTTTCTTCTAAGAGTTTTATAGTTTCAGGTCTTATATTTATGTTTTCGATCTATTTTGAGTTAATTTTATATATGATATAGGAGTCCTACTTCCTTTTTTTTGCATGTGGACATCCGGTTTTCCTAACACCAATTTTTGAAAAGACTGTCCTTTCTCCATTGAATGGTCTTATCACCCTTGTTGAAAATTATTTGACTATATATGTAATGGATGTAATGGTTTATTTTGGGGCTGTCTACCCCATTCCATTGGTCTATGTGTCTTTTTTTTTTTTTATGCCGGTACCACACTGTTTTGATTATTGTAGCTTTGTTGAAATCAGGAGGGGGTGAGTCCTCCAGCTGTGTTCTTTTTTAAGATTGTTTTCATCTGGGCACACTGGCTCACACCTGTAATCCCAGCACTTTGGGAGGCCAAGGCAGGCGGATCACGAGGTCAGGAGTTTGAGACCAGCCTGACAAACCTGGTGAAAGTCCGTCTTTACTAAAAATACAAAAATTAGCCAGGCGTGGTGGTGCATGCCTATAATCTCAGCTACTCAGGAGGCCAAGGCAGGAGAAGCATTTGAAACTGGGAGGCGGAGGTTGCAGTGCGCCGAGATTGTGCCACTGCACTCCAGCCTGGCTGACAGGGTGAGACTTCATCTCAAAAAAAAAAAGCCGGGCGTGGTGGCTCAAGCCTGTAATCCCAGCACTTTGGGAGGCCGAGACGGGCGGATCACGAGGTCAGGAGATTAAGACCATCCTGGCTAACACAGTGAAACCCCCGTCTCTACTAAAAAAACACAAAAAACTAGCCGGGCGAGGTGGCGGGTGCCTGTAGTCCCAGCTACTTGGGAGGCTGAGGCAGGAGAATGGCATAAACCCAGGAGGCGGAGCTTGCAGTGAGCTGAGATCTGGCCACTGCACTCCAGCCCGGGCGACAGAGCGAGACTCCGTCTCAACAAAAAAAAAAAAAAAAAGAAAAAGAAAAATTGTTTTGGCTATTTGAGGTCCCTTGAGAGTTCATATTGATTATAATTTTAGTATGGATTTTTCTATTTCTGCAAAAAAATCATTGGGATTTGGATAGGATTTGAACCTGTGGATTGCTTTGCATAGTATAAACATCTTAACAATAGTAAGTCATACAATCTATGGACATGAGATCTTTTTCTATTTATTTGTGCCCTAATTTTATTCACTAATGTTTTATAGTTTTTATTGTACAAGTCTTTGATCTCCTTGGTTAAGCTTATTCTAAGTATTTTATTCTCTTCGATACTATTATAAATAAAATAGTTTTGGCTGGGCGCAGTGGCTCATGCCTGTAATCCCAGCACTTTGGGAGGCCGAGGTGGGTGGATCAGGAGGTCAGGAGATCAAGGCCATCCTGGCCAACATGGTGAAACCCCGTCTCTACTAAAAATACAAAAATTAGCTGGGCATAGTGGTGCGTGTCTGTAGTACCAGCTACTTGGGAGGCTGAGGCAGGAAGAATCGCTTGAACCCAGGAGGCAGAGGTTGCGGTGAGTTGAGATCACACTACTGCATTCCAGCCTGGCAATAGAGTGAGACTCTGTCTCAAATAAATAAATAAATAAAATTAAAATAAATAAATAAAATAGTTTAAAAAATTTTTCTTATCAGATTGTTCATTCTTGGCATATAGAAATGTAACTGACTTTGCATGTTGATTTTTTATCCTGCAACTTTGCTACATTCATGTATCAGTTCTAACAATTTTCAAAAACATTTACGGTTTTCTTTTCTTTTTTTTTTTTTTGAGACGGAGTTTCACTCTTGTTGCCCAGGGTGGAGTGCAATGGCGCGATCTTGGCTCACTGCAACCTCCACCTCCCAGTTTTAAGCGATTCTCCCACCCACCTCAGCCTCCCGAGTAGCTGGGATTACAGGCATGTGCCACCATGCCCGGCTAATTTTGTATTTTTAGTAGAGATGGAGTTTCTCCATGTTGGTCAGGCTGGTCTCGAACTCCCGATCTCACCTCAGGTGATCCACCCGCCTCAGCCTCCCAAAGTGCCAGGATTATAGGCGTAAACCATGGTGCCCAGCCTTTATTTAGGGTTGGTTTCTTTCTTTCTTTCTCTTTTTTTTTTTTTTTTTTGAGACGGAGTCTCACTCTGTCGCCCAGGCTGGGGTGCAGTGGGGCGATCTCGGCTCACTGCAAGCTTCCCCTCCTGGGTTCACACCATTCTCCTGCCTCAGCCTCCCACGTAGCTGGGACTACAGGCGCCCGTCACCACGCCCAGCTAATTTTTTGTGTTTTTAGTAAAGACAGGGTTTCGCTGTGTTAGCCAGGATGGTCTCGATCTCCTGACCTGGTGATCCTCCCAGCTCGGCCTCCCAAAGTGCTGGGATTACAGGCGTGAGTCTCTGCGCCCAGCCTATTTAGGGTTTTCTAAACATAAAGTCTTATTATCTGTGAACAGAGATAATTTTTTTCTTCCTTTCAAATATGGATGCCATTTACTTGTTTTTCTTAACTAATTGCTTTGCCTAGAACCTCCAGGACTGTGTTGAGTAGAAATTGTTGGCCAGGCATGGTGACTCACCCCTGTAATCCCAGCACTTTGGGAGGCTGAGGCAGGAGAATCACCTGAGGTCAGGAGTTCGAGACCAGCTTGGCCAACATGGTGAAATCCCGTCTCTACAAAAATTAGTGGGGCATGGTGTCAGGTGCCTGTAATCCTAGCTACTGGGGAGGCTGAAGCAGGAGAATCGCTTGAACCTGGGAGGCAGAGGTTGCAGTGAGTCAAGATCGAGCCATTGCACTCCAGCCTGGGTGACAGAGCAAGACTCTGTCTCAAAAAAAAAAAAAACAAAAACAAAAAAACAAACAGAATTGTCTTGTTCCTGATCTTAGGGAAAAAGCTTTTAGTCTTTCGCCATTGACTATGTTGTTAGCTGTGGGCTTTTCATATATGACCTTTATTATGTTGAGGTAGTTTCCTTCTACTTGCTCAGTGTTTTGTATCATAAAAGGGTGTTGAATTTTGTCAAGTGTTTTTTCTGCATCAGTACAGATTATCATGTGTTTTTCCCTTTCAGTCTGTTTTTATGGTGTATTATTATTATTATTATTTTGAGACACAGTCTTGCTCTGTTGCCCAGGCTGGAGTGCATTGGCAAGTGATCTTGGCTCACTGCAACCTCTGCCTACCAGTTTCAAGCGATTCTCCTGCCTCAGCCTCCCGAGTAGCTGGGATTACAGGCATGTGGCACCACACCTGGCTAATTTTTGTATTTTTAGTAGAGACGAGGTTTCACCATGTTGGTCAGACTGGTCTCAAATTCCTGACCTCAAGTGATCTGCCCGCCTCAGCCTCCCAGAGTATTGGGATTATGGGCGTAAGCCACTGCCCCGGCCTATGGTGTATTATTAGTACATGGATTGATTTTTGTGCTTTGAGTCATCCTTCCATTCAAGGATAAATTCCACTTGGTCATAATGTATAATTCTTTAAACAGGCTGTTGAATTCTATTTGCTAATATTTTCTGGCAGATTTTTGCATCCCAGTGATTTCTTTTCTTGGAGTGTCTTTGTCTGACTTTGGTATAATGGTAATGCTGGCCTCGCAGGACGAGTTAAAAATTATTCTCTCTTTTTTAATTTTTTTGAAAGAGTTTGAGAAAGATTGTTGTTAATTTTTCTTTAAATGTTTGGAAGATTTTTTTCAGTGAATTCTTTGTTGGGAGCTTTTTTTACTGCTGATTTAGTCTTTATAGTTCTAGGTCTGTTCAGATTTTCTGTTTCTTCATAATTCAGTCTTGGTAGGGTATATGTTTTTAGGAATTTGTCCATTTTATCTGGATTATCCAATTTACTGATGCATAACTGTGCATAGTACTCCCTTATAATAATCGTTTTTATTTCTGTAAAATTAGTAATAATGTCCCCTCTTTCACTTCTGATTTTTGTTATTTGAGTCTTCCTTCTTTTTTACTTCCTCAGTTTAGCTACAAGTTTGTCCATTTTTTAATCTTTTCAAAAAACCAACTCCTGATTTTGTTGACTCTCTCTATTATTTTCTATTCCTGTTTTGTTTAACTCTGCTCTAATCTTTATTATTTCCTTTCTTCTACTGGCTTTGGGCTTAGTTTGTTTTTACTTTTTTTCTACTTCCTTATGGTATAAAGTTAGGTTGTTGATTTGAGATCTTTCTTCTCTATTAATTTGTTTATAGCTATAAATTTCCCGTTTAGCACTGTTTTCACTGCATTTCATAAATTTTGGACTGAGTCTTACTCTGTCATCCAGGCTGGAGTGCAATCTCAGCTCACTGCAACCTCCACCTCCCGGGTTCAAGCAATTCTCCTGCTTCAGCCTCCTGAGTAGCTGAATTACAGGCATGCACCATCACAACTGCTAATTTTTGTATTTTTAATAAAGACGAGGTTTCACCGTGTTGCCTAGGCTTGTCTCGAACTCCTGACTGTCAGAGTTAAAGAAAGAGGAAAGAAAGACGAAACGCCGCTGGCAGTTAAAGACAGGTTTTCTTAGTTAAAACCTGAAGGCGCTCCTGGCAGACTGCGGTCAGGAGCACTTTCTCTTACAGACTAAGAGTACATATCGGTTTTAGGGTGAGGGGGCTTATCACAAGCTTGGAATGTTTATGTGTGTGGAGAAGTTGACGGCGGGGTTGGAGTCTCTCTGGGTGGAGGGGAGGTTATGTTGGGGCAGACATCTTTCTGGCTGGAGGGGGGTTATCTGGGCTAGTATCTTCCCATCTGGAGGGGGCTTATTTAGGGGCTAGCATGTTTCTGGTTGGGGAGGAGTTTGGAATGTTTCTGGTTGGAGATGTTATCTGTGGTTTATGGTCATGTTGACCTTAGCCATTAGGCGGATGTCCCTTGGATTTAGGTGATTTTTTATTAAGGTGAACTTTAGAATGAGAGGGTTGTCCAAGATGGCAATGCTCCTGCTGTCACTGACCTCGAGTGATCCACCCATCTCAGCCTCCCAAAGTGCTGGGATTATAGGCATCAGCCACCGCCCCCTGCTTTGTCTCATGTATTTTCTAATTTCCTCTGTGATTTGTTCTTTGTTTTTTTTTTTGTTTGTTTTGTTTTTTTTTTTTTTTTTGAGGCGGAGTCTCGCTCTGTCGCCCGGACTGGAGTGCAGTGGCCGGATCTCAGCTCACTGCAAGCTCCGCCTCCCGGGTTTACGCCATTCTCCTGCCTCAGCCTCCCCGAGTAGCTGGGACTACAGGAGCCCGCCACCTCGCCCGGCTAGTTTTTGTATTTTTAGTAGAGACGGGGTTTCACTGCTGTTAGCCAGGATGGTCTCGATCTCCTGACCTTTTGATCCGCCCGTCTTGGCCTCCCAAAGTGCTGGGATTACAGGCTTGAGCCACCGCGCCCGGCTGATTTGTTCTTTGATTCATTGGTTGTTCAAGAGTGTGTTGTTTGATTTCCACATATTTGTGGATTTTCCACTTTTCCTTCTGCTATTGATTTCTAATTTTTCATTTTGATGAAAAAAGATATTTTGAGGCCGGACATGGTGGTTCACACCTGTAATCTCAGCAATTTGGGAAGCTGAGGCAGGCAGATCACTTGAGGTCAAGAGTTTAAGACCAGCCTGGCCAACATGGTGAACCCCAGTCTCTACTAAAAATATAGAAATTAGCCAGACATGATTGCAAATGCCTGTAATCCCAGCTACTCGGGAGGCTGAGGCAGGAGAATTGTTTGGACCCGAGAGGCAGAGGGTGCAGTTAGCTGAGATCACACCATTGCACTTCAGACTGGACAACAGAGGGAGACTCCATATCAAAAAAAAAAAAAAAAAAAAAAAGATACTTTGTGTGATTTCAATCCTTTTAAATGTATTAAAACTTGTGGCCTAACATATGGTCTATCCTGGAGAATGATCCATCTGCAGTTGAAAAAAAATGTGTATTCTGCTATTGTTGATTGGAGTGTTTTGTGTGTGTCTGCTAGGTCCATTTGGCCTACAGTGTTATTCAGCTCCTCTATTTCATTATTGATCTTCTGCCTGGTTGCCCTACCAAGATGATGGTATTATTCTTTTCATTTTACAGACAAGGAATGGAGGAAGGCAAAGAGATATAAAGTAGCTTGCTCAATTTCATAGCTGGTAAGTGGTAGAATTAGGTCTCAATTAAAGGTCTAGATTCTCCAAGGGACACGCTCCAAACCACCAAGCAGGCTGGGCGTGGTGTCTCACTCCTGTAATCCCAGCACTTTGGGAGGCTGAGGCGGGTGGATCACTTGAGGTCAGGAGTTCGAGACTAGCCTGGCCAACATGGCCAAACCCCATCTCTACTAAAAACACAAAAAATAGCTGGGCATGGTGGTGGGCACCTGTAATCCCAGCTACTCAGGAGACTGAGGCAGGAGAATCGCTTGGACCCAGGAGGCAGAGGTTGCAGTGAGCCAAGATGGCACCACTACACTCCAGCCTGGGTGACAGAGTGAGACTCTGTCTCAAAAATACAAACAAACAAACAAAAATCCACCAGGCAAGAGAGAGCTTTTCATACTATCCATATTGTGATCTTTCCACTATTTAACCCCAAGCACTTACTTGTTAAACTTTAATAATTGACCAATACCACACACACATGCACATCCTCACTCACTGCCTCTAGGAGAGTCAGGATTTTGACTGAAGGAGGCAGTGGGAGCTGTGACAGCCTCTGCAAACTCCAAAAAGGGACTTGGAGCCCCTTTCAGTACCTAACTCAACACTTAATGGGTTTCATTTTGGGCATAGCAATTATCCACCAGCGGAGGCAAAATACACCTGCTCTCAAAATATAAAGCTCTTTAAATATACAAGCCCTCTAAATATTTTAGAGACTTGTATCTATAAAATATACAAGTCCTGCTGGGCACAGTGCCTCATGCCTGTTATTCCAGCACTTTGGGAGGCTGAGGAGGGAGGATTGCTTGAGGCCAGGAATTCAAGACCAGCCCAGGGAACATAGTGAGACTCTGTCTCTACTAACGAATGAACGAACGAATGAACGAACAAACGAACAAACGAACGAACGAACCAACGAACTAACTAACTAACTAACTAACTAACTAACTAACTAAATAAATAAATATAGAAGTCTCTAAAACCCGAAAAGTCACAAAATATGTTACTCAAAAATTGAGCTAATTCAATGATATCAAGTTACAGGGTGTTAGGAGAGATGGTTAACACTTCAAACTGCATTGATGGCATTTTGGTGAAAGATTTCCTTTAGCTGAGGACCTTGTACTTTTTGCATGGGGCACTTATTATAGATCATTAGCTATGGAAAAATTGAAAGATTAATTAGCCCTGCTGGAGAAGAAGTACAATAAGAAGAAAAGGAACAGAGCCAGGGCCCAGGGAGATAGCCCCACCCAGCAGGGACCATTTCTTCATTCCCTGGGCAAACAGTCACCCAGGTACCCCTGAGTGCCTAGGGGATGGAACTGCTTATTTCTATTTGCCAAAAAGTGGAAACATCTCTTTTGAAAGCTTATGTTACGGGGTTTCAACATTTATAGCTTTTTCACTGGTGTCTAAATCAAGAAATTTATAATATTTGACTGACATGGCCATTTAATTTAAATTCTGCTTTTAGTGAAAGGATGAGTCACATGGTGCTATGCTCAGGCTGGTTTTTCAGTTACTTATTAATAATAACTCACATTCACCTTCACATACTGTTGTCTCCTTTCACTCACACCACTGCCATACTGGGAGGTGGCACATGGGCCACCTCTCTCTCTCTCTTTTTAACAGAACACTCTTTCTTTTAAGTTGTCATACTGTGTCTTATTGCTGCAAGAACATGAGTTTCTGTAAGCTTTTCACTTTATTTTTGATTTCTACCCTTTGCACCCCATCCTGTGGCCTGTGAGGCAAGACTAAGGACAAAATATGCCTTGTGGGAACTTGTGTGGGTAAGTTCCTCATAGCTCACTGGGTTTTGCTCACTGGGTTAGAAATTGTTGCATATTTGATAGAATTTCAGAGGTATAAGAGGGTCTAAGGACAGAAAAGAGGGGAGGATGAGAGACACATTTTTCCCAGCAAGGAAGAAAGGAGGAAAACTGGGATGTCACTTCAGGAAAGGACTAAACTTACATATGAAATGAACCCCTGTAGAGGTAATGGCATTTTACAATATGTGAATTCACAAGTAGAGAACAGCTTTGTTCTTGGTGTGCAGTTGGATGTGATAATCTTTTATACTGATGTTCTCATCTTTAACATGAAGGTGAAAGTTTCATGTTTGGAAGGTTGAGCTTGAAGTCAACAAATTGGGAAAACCTTAGGTTTTATTATTTTAAAAAATTCCAATTATAATTAGTAACAACACCCTTGAATAATTTTGGAGTTATTGCCACATAATATTAATCTCTCCAATTTTGCAACTTCACATCTCTAAAGGATACTGCCGCAACTCCATTCCACCAACAGACATTGTACAGACACGCTTGAATCTTTACTCTGCAAGGCTGTAAAGATGGTTCCATTATTTCTATTATTATTAATTTTTTTTTTTAGTTTTTTTGGATTTTTTTTTTTCTGTTGCCCAGGCTGTAGTGCAGTGGCATCATCTCGGGTCACTGCAACCTCTGCCTCCCAGGTTCAAGCTATTGTCCTGCCTCAGCCTCCTGCGTAGCTGGAATTACAGGTGCCTGCCACCACACCCGGCTAATTTTTATATTTTTCGTAGAGATGGGGTTTCAGCATGTTGGCCAGGCTGGTCTAGAACTCTTGACCTCAAGTGATCCACCCACCTCGGCCTCCCAAAGTGCTTGGGATTGCAGGTGTGAGCCACCATGCCTGGCCTGGTTACATCATTTTCTTTTCTTTTGTTTTCTTTTTTTTTCTCTTGGCTCATTGCAACCACCATCTCCCGGGTTCAAACGATTCTCCTGTCTCAGCCTCCTGAATAGCTGGGATTACAAGCAACTGCCATCATGCCCAGCTAATTTTTGTATTTTAGTAGAGACAGGGTTTCACCATGTTGGCCAGGCTGGTCTTGAACTACTGACCTCAGGTAATCCACCTGCCTCGGCCTTCCAAAGTGCCAGGATTGTAGGTGTGAGCCACCACGCCCAGCCTCCATTATTATTTTCTATCAAAACAAACCTACATTTTAAAAAATTTCATTTATTTATTTTGTGTGTGTGACAGTGTCTCACTCTGTCGCCCAGGCTGGAGTGCAGTGGCACAATCTCGGCTTACTGCAGCCTCCGCCTCTAGGGTTCAAGCAATTCTCCTGCCTCAGCCACCCCAGTAGCTGGGGTTACAGGCGTGCGCCACCATGCCCCACTAATTTTTGTATTTTTAGTAGAGACGGGTTTTTACCATGTTTCCCAGGCTGGTCTCGAACTCCTGAGCTCGAACGATTCACCCACCTCAGCCTCCCAAAGTGCTAGGATTACAGGTGTGAGCGACCATGCCCAGCCCAAACCTACATTTTAAACTTTAGTTAGACTGTAACTTCATAAGGACAAGGAGATGTGATATAAATAATAGCACAGTGGCTCTGATCTTGGGCTCTCGAGCCAGAACATTTGGGTTCAGGTTATCTATATCCTGTCACTCAACTGTGACTTTGGGTAACTTACTTAATCTCTTTTGAATCTCAATTTTTTAAATATGTAAAGTAGAGATA
Organism: Rhinopithecus roxellana; assembly: GCF_007565055.1. Lineage (NCBI taxonomy): Eukaryota > Metazoa > Chordata > Mammalia > Primates > Cercopithecidae > Rhinopithecus > Rhinopithecus roxellana. Next base: position 54,689,036 of record NC_044559.1, on the reverse strand, counting down.
ATAATATCTACCTTTTAAGATTCTAGTGAAGGTAATTCATTGATTTAACAACTTTTTTTGCATTTGGTAATGTTATGTTTTTAATTGACAAATTATAATTGTACATATTTATGGCGTATGTAGTGATGTTTCCATACATAGAATTTATAGTGATCAGATCAGGATAATTAGCATATCCATCATCTCAAACATTTATCAGTTATTTTCAGTTATTTGTGTTGGTAACTTTCTTTTTTTTTGAGATGGAGTCCCACTCTATTGCCCAGGTTGGAGTGCAGTGGTGTGATCTCAGCTCACTGCAACCTCCGCCTCCCAGGTTCGAATGATTCTCCTGCCTCAGCCTCCCGAGTAGCTGGGACTACAGGTGCATGCCACCACGCCCAGCTAATTTTTTGTATTTTTAGTAGAGACAGGGCTTCACTGTGTTAGTCAGGATGGTCTCGATCTCCTGACCTCATGATCCACCTGCCTCAGCCTCCCAAAGTGCTGGGATTACAGGTGTGAGCCACCACACCTGGCCAAATATCCTCCTTCTAGCTACTTGAAACTATATAATACATTATTAACTATAGTCATCTGCAATGATATAGAATACTGGAACTATTTATTCTTCCTATCTAGCTGTAATTTTGTATCCTTTAATGAATCTCTTCCCATCTCTCCCTCCTACTCTTTCTAGACTGATTTAACATTTATTGAACATCTACTATTTATCAGTCACTGAGGATGCAATAAACAAACTTTCCTGCATTATTTTTCCTTGTAACACTTATTATCCTCAACATATATGTATTTGTTGATTTGATTAGTGTCTGTCTTCCACCTTGTTAAAGAAAAAAACAAGCAGCCCAAAGCGGAGTCAGTAGTGCTGAAGTTCCACATCGCCAAATTGAAACGTAAGTTGTTTATTTGTAAGATCTGGCCTTCCAAGAAATCAGGAGAGAGGCAATAGCTAAATCCCATTAAGCCAACAATATTTTGCTTACATCCCTAGAAGGAAAGTAACCTTGAAATGACCAATGCACTCTTTTTTTTTTTTGAGATGGAGTCTCACTCTGTCACCCAGACTGGAGTACAGTGGCACGATCTTGGCTCACTGCAACCTCCACCTCCTGGGTTCAAGTGATTCTCCTGCCTCAGCCTCCCAAGTAACTGGGATTACAGGCGCCTGTCACCTCACCCAGCTAATTTTTATATTTTTAGTAGAGACGGGGTTTCACCATGTTGGTCAGGCTGGTCTCAAACTCTCTGACCTCAGGTGATCCGCCCGCCTTGGCCTGCCAAAGTGCTGGGATTACAGGTGTAAGCCATGGTGCCTGGCCTCCAATGCACTCTTTGTTCTCTGTTCCCACTTCTTTCTACTTTTTTCTGCCTATAAAACTCGCCCATTCTGTTTAGCTCATTGGAGCTCCTTCCTATTTGTCTGTATGCTGCCCAGTTCATGAATCACTAATAAAAGTCAATTCAATCTTTGAAACTTAATTTGAAATTTTGCTCTTTGACACCATTCATTATGCCCCAGAAGCTTCCTGGAGACAGAGGCATTGTCTGTGGTGTCCCTCACACCTGGACTAGGGCCTAGTATACAGGAGGAGTGCCATATATGTTAATGACAGAGTGGATGAATGGATTGGTGAGAGGCTTCGTTTCTTTTTTTTTTTTTTTTTGAGGCGGAGTCTCGCTCTGTCGCCCAGACTGGAGTGCAGTGGCCGGATCTCCGCTCACTGCAAGCTCCGCCTCCCGGATTCACACCATTCTCCTGCCTCAGCCTCCCGAGTAGCTGGGACTACAGGCACCCGCCACGGCACCCGGCTAGTTTTTTGTATTTTTTAGTAGAGACGGGGTTTCACCGTGTTAGCCAGGATGGTCTCGATCTCCTGACCTTGTGATCCGCCTATCTTGGCCTCCCAAAGTGCTGGGATTACAGGTTTGAGACACGGCGCCCGGCGAGGCTTCATTTCTGAAGGCCCAATGCTTGGAGTGCCCTACATCCAAGAGGCAGTTTAGATGCCACTTCTCTTTTCTGTGGTACTCTTCTTCACTGTCTCTTTGAACTTCCTTGGCAGGTGAGATCAGAAGGGCTAAGGATGCAGTTCTACACTGCAACTGCCGTTGCCTGAGAGAGCCTTGCATGGCAAAAGCATGATTATTCTTGTTTTTCCCTTTTCTTCTGCTCTTTCGGTCAACATTTTCTCATCTTCAGAGTGGGAAGATCAAAGATAAGGCAAAGGAGAGAGGAGGCCCTTTAACTAGGCTCTAGACTTGACCTAATCTAGGCACAAAGCATTCTTTACATGGTCTATTATTTTTCACTATGTTTGGATTGAAGTCGAATCTCAATAACGATGAATGTTAATATACTATTGTGTCCTCTGGGCACCTTATTGGACTTTATAGGGAAAGGTGGATTGTCAAGAACATGAATAAGATGCTCAGGGCCAGGTGTGTGGCTCATGCCTGTAATCCCAGTACTTTAGGAGGCCAAGGCAGGTGGATCACTTGAGATCAGGAGTTTGAGACCAGCTGGGCCAACATGGTGAAAACCCTGTCTCTACTAAAAATACAAAAAATTAACTGGGCGTGGTGGTATGTGCCTGTAATCCCAGCTACTCGGGAGGCTGAGGCAGAAGAACTGCTTGAACCTGGGAGGTGGAGGTTGCAGTGAGCTGAGACGGTGCCACTGCACTCCAGCTTGGGTGACAGAGTGAGACTCCATCTCAAAAACAAAACAAAACAAAATGAAACGAAAAGATGCTCAGGGTCCTGAGTCCCCAGATGAATACCACCATAATATCATCCCATTTCCACACTATTACGCTAAGCCAGTGTTTCTCAAGCTCAGGTTCTGTCTTGCAATATGCTCCATGAAAGAAGCATTCCACACTCAAAAAATTTAGGAAATTTTAGAAAGACTGCATTCTGTATTGGAATGTATCTAACAACACAGCTTATTAACAACTCTGAAAAGCCTTGCAGTAAGGACATTTGTTTAAAATTATTTAACCCAGTCCATCAAAAAAACATTTTGACCTTGGAAATCTGTTTTTGCCTTGGAAATCTGTTTTGACCTTGGACATCCGTTTTTGCATGCAGCTAATGGCCTGAAGAGTGCACTGGGGAAACTCCATGCTTGCGAATGAAAAGCATAAGACCTGGTCACTGGCCTCCAACTCTGAACATGCTGGTTACAGCCTTTTCAGTTGTGAGGTTTTGATACCTTACAGGAAGGGAGGAATTGCTGCCTTTTGCACTGTTTTGGTGGATGCATACACACTCACACATCTCCCCAAAATACTTTGAAATATGTGTTCTTAACAATTCACATCATTTTGAACTGTTCCATGAAGTTCTTAACTTTATGTTCCAGACCACTGGAGCTGGACTATGCTGGAAACCGTAGTCAGCTCCATACACAAATTGGATTGCGAGTGAGCAGTTTAGTACCCATTAGCCTGCAGGAACAATTAAACTATGGATTTTATTCCAAGTTTTATGAAAGGAATTCCATTAAATGGGACTTGGAAATATATATTTCTTCTTCTTCTTATCTTGGTGTTTTTCAGGCCTGGCTTACTCAGGAATCAGCTCTGGGTGTGTTATTTCTTCTGTTATAAATTGCCTTCCTGTTATGTTACATTAAACTAGTCATATTTGATGGAATTTGTGATAAAAAGCTAGTCTTTTGCTCAATTATGTTTTTTCTAGCTTTCCTAAGGCAGAGGCCACATTTTATTTTTTTCTCCCCAAATAAGGACTTGTTGACTTGAAATATAATGAAAATATTTAAAATATCACATTTTATTTTCATATTTGAAACTCTTTAAATTTTATTTAAACTCTCTTTAAGTATTCTGTAAGTATCTACTGTCAGAGTACCAGTAAAGAAGTTGTGGTACATTCATGCAATGCACTGTTATGCAAGCAACTATTAAACATTATGTTATAAAAAAATAATTTAATGACATGGAAAAGTAGTCAATATATATTTAGAGAGGGTAAAAGCATATAATCAGTATAGCATAGGATAAGTCTGTAAAGACTATATATCAATGGCCAGGCACGGACCCAGGTGTTGGGTAGAGGTGGGAGGACCCAGGGATAGCACACTGTGCTATTGGTTATGGGTAACCTGAAACATTTACATTCTTTAGGCTGAAGCTAAGGTGCTTTTGGCACCCTTGAAAGCATTGTGGGTGCCCTGACGCCATGGAAAGTTCCCCTGCCTCCTTTGCGGCAGCCCAGTAGCCCCACCTGGTGGGTTATGGAGGTAGACGCAAGAGGTCGGTTTTTTTAGTAGGAGGCCTGTTTGCCTGAATGGAAACTGAAATCCTAATGAGCTTGGGCAAAAACGAGTCATATTTTAATCTGTACTTAATTCTGTAGGCAGTTTACAATGGGTTTTTTATTTTATTTTTTAAGAAACAAGATCTCGGCCGGGCGCGGTGGCTCAAGCCTGTAATCCCAGCACTTTGGGAGGCCGAGACGGGCGGATCACGAAGTCAGGAGATCGAGACCATCCTGGCTGACACGGTGAAACCCCGTCTCTACTAAAAATACAAAAACTAGCCGGGCGAGGTGGCGAGCGCCTGTAGTCCCAGCTACTCCGGAGGCTGAGGCAGGAGAATGGCGTAAACCCGGGAGGCGGAGCTTGCAGTGAGCTGAGATCTGGCCACTGCACTCCATTCCGGGCGACAGAGCGAGACTCCGCCTCAAAAAAAAAAAAAAAAAAAGAAACAAGATCTCACCCTGTCGCCCAGGCTGGAGTGGAGCGGCACAATCGTAGTTCACTGCAGCCTCAAACTCCTGGCCTCAAGCAGCCCTTCTCAAAGTCTGGTCCCCAGTCAGCCGCATCAGCATCACCTGTGAAGCAGGAGAAATGTAGGTTCTCGGTCCCGCCTCAGACCTACTGAGTCGGACACACTGTGGGTGCGGCCCAACAATCTAGGTTTTAACAAGCCCTCCAGGGCATTCTGAAGCGCTGGTAAATTGAGAACCGTTGCTTTAGATTTTTGAACATGGTTGAACTGTAACTAGAGACGGTCCAGGTTCTGGTTAGTGTTCTGGGGAATGTGCTTTTTCCAGCCCAGAAGACATCTTCTGCACAATCCTATCTCCTTGGGTCCAGGGCAAGCCCAGCTTTGCTTTTCGAGAGCAGTAAGGCTCCAAGGAAATGCCAGATGAGTTGGTGGGATTCCACCAGCATAAACGGTGGAAATGGAGCCTGAAGTGACCACTGCCCCAAACCCGCCGGCGCCCTCATGTGGAGGAACAACTGCAAAGATGAGCTGAGCCACTCCCACGCGGGCCTCCTGTCCACCAAGATCCAGTGTGGTTAGAATACAAGGCCCTGCCCATAAACAATAGACAGCCCCACTTCCTTCCCTCCCTTTCTTCCCTTTCCTACCGCGCTGTGAGGGGTGGGTTGATGCCCTTTGATTTCCCAGACAGACCCGATTGCCAGAGCTGAACCTTACTTTAATTTGTAACTTCGGCTGGGCGTCATGGCGCTACAGGTAGTTCCAGCTACGGGGGAGGAGGCTGAGGCGGGAGGATCGCTGGAGCTCAGGAGTTGTAGTCCAGCCAATCACTGAGGATTTAGTTAAAATGCGGATTCTGACTCTGTAGGTCTCAGGCGGAGTCCCGGAGCCTGCATTTCTAGTAGACCCCGCAAACGCACTCATGCTGCTAATGTGAGAACACTTTGAGCGGATATGATTAGGTTGCCCTCTAGTGATAATCCTGTGGAAATCCAGGGTGTTTCTAGCTTCACAGGGAACTGAGTCAGCTGGGACTTTTTAGAAAATTAAGACTATTAAAGGCCAGCATGGTGGCTCACGCCTGTAATCCCAGAACTTTGGGAGACTGAGGCAGTAATCGCTTGAGGCCAGAAGTTCGAGACCAGCCTGGGCAACATGGCGAGACCTTGTCTCTACAAAAATTAAAAAGTAAAGAATTGGCCAGTTGGGGGTGGTGTGTGCCTGTGGTCCCAGCTACTTGGCAGTCTGAGGTGGGAGGATTGTTTCAGCCCAGGAGTTGGAGGCCACAGTGAGCTACGATTGCACCCTGCACTCCACCCTGGGTAAGAGAGCAAATTAATTAGAAATTTTTAAACCAGCTTTACAGAATAAGAATCAATATCAAGCTTTTTCCTACACTTAGAGTCAAGCTGTCCTCTACCATATATAAACGAATAATCTTTCACTCCTAATCTTCTGCCAGCTTTCAAGACCGGGGTACTGGAGACATCTTTATCCCACATTACCTTTTTTCTCCAAATAATCACAACTACTTCCTATGATACTGGTTTCATCATGTTGCTTCTTTTTTTTTTTTTTGAGACAGAGTCTCGCTCTTTTCACCAGTCTGGAGTGTAATGGTGTGACCTCAGCTCACTGCAACCTCTGTCTCTTGGGTTCAAGCCATTCTCCTGCCTCAGCCTCCCGAGTAGCTGGGATTACAGGCACCTGCCACCATGCTCGGCTAACTTTTCTGTATTTTTAGTAGAGATGGAGTTTCGCCATGTTGGCCAGGCTGGTCTCAAGCTCCTGACCTCAAGTGATCCGCCTGCCTTGGCCTCCCAAAGTGCTGGGATTACAGGCATAAGCCACCGCACCCGGCCCATCATGTTGCTTCTTGTCTTGAAAAACATTCTGCAGCTTTTTGTGCCAGTGTCAAGTTTAAACTCCACAACCTGGCACCCAGAGCTTCCACAACATGGCTCTAGTCCTTTCCAGCCTCATTGGAATTGGATACTTATATATACATAATAATTTAACAATACTATATATATAAGCACCCAAAAACGCTAATACTGAGATATGTATTTGGAAACAGGGTCTTACACTGTCATTCAGGTGAGTGTAGTACAGTGGCATGATCATGGCTTACTGCAGCCTCAAACTTCTGGGCTCAAGTGATCTTCCCGTCTCCGTTTCCCAAGTAGCTGGGACTTACAGGCACATGCCACCATGCCCAGCTAATTTTTAAATTTTTTTGTAGAGACAGGGTCTCACTATGTTGCCCAGGTTGATCTCGAATTCCTGGCCTCCAGTGATCCTCCCACCTTAGCTTCTCAAAGTGCTGGGATTGCAGGCATGAGCCACCATGCCTAGGCTACAACATTATATTAGTGTAAATACACTGTAAAAATTTAGTCTGTTTTCATATTTTTAATGCACAACATACCTGCCACATGCTGGGTGCTATAGGGGTTGCAATACACAATCCTGCCATCAAGCTGTTTAGATGTTTTTTATTCGGCCCTTTTTTCCATACTATTAGTTTATAGAAATATTTCAGGTATTGACATAGCCTATTGTGTGACTGTATAGTGTTTGGAATTTTTTATTTTTATTTATTTTTTGAGTCACTATCTCCCTCTGTCACCCAGGCTGGAGTGCAATGGCATGATCTTGGCTCACTGCAACCTCCACCCTGTCTTGTGCTCCAGCTATCCTCCCACCTCAGCCTCCTGAGTAGCTAGGACTACAAGTGTGTGCCACCATGCCCAGCTAATTTTTGTGTATTTTGTAATATACAAAATAAGTTTCACCATGTTGCCCAGGCTGGTCTTGAACTCCTGAGTTCAAGCAATACTCCTACCTCAGTCTCCCAAAGTGCTGGGATTAAAGGCATGAACCACCGTGCAGATATACATATATATATATATTTTTTTTGAGACAGAATCTCACTCTGTTGCCCAGGCTGGAGTGAAGTGGTGAACTCTCGGCTCACTGCAAGCTCCGCCTCCCAGGTTCAAGCTATTCTACTGCCTCGCCTCCCACGTAGCTGGGACTACAAGCGTGCACCACCATGCCTGACTAATTTTTGTGTTTTTAGTAGAGATGGGGTTTTACCATGCTGGCCAGGCTGGTCTCGAACAGTATACTAATCTCAGGTGATGTGCCCACCTCAGCCTCCCAAAGTGCAGGGATTACAGGTGTGAGCTACTGGACCCGGCCTAATCAGAATTTTTTTATGTTATTAATGTGCTGCTATGTATACATATCTGGTTTTGGAGGAGGAAGGGGGAGAATCTATCTTCTCAGCTAATATACCCTAAAGTAGAATCACTGAATTAAAATTACAGGGAGTTTTATAGCTCGTTATGTATTGACAGATTTCTTTCCAGAGACTGAAAATATTTCCAGGTTACCCATAATAGATTTACATTAGTTTTCAGGAAATACCTACTTCATTGGGTTTTATAATTTTAAAATATATTTATTACTTTGGCAGAGGTATTTAGGGCTATCACTAGCCTCTAAGTGCCTTTGTGTAAATTAGAAGAAAGCAACCACACAAGCATATCGTGTGCAGGACATCTTTTTTTTTTTTTTTTCTGAGCAAGACAGGGTCTTGCTCTGTTGCCCAGGCTGGAGTGCAGTGGTGCAATCTCAGCTTACTGCAGCCTCCATCTCCCGGGTTCAAGTGATTCTCCCACCTCAGCCTCCCAAGTAGCTGGAACTACAAATGTGCACCACCACATCCAGCTATTTTTTCTCTTTTCTCTTTTTTATTTTTGGTAGAGATGCAGTTTCACTATGTTTGCCCAGGCTGGTCTCAAACTCCTGGGCTCAAACAATCCACAAGCCTCAGCCTCCCAAAGTGCTGGTTACAGATGTTGAGCCGCTGTGCCCAGCCTGTGTGCAGGGCATCTTTGCAGGAGCAAAAAAGTGCTATTCTTCGGGATGGATGCAGCCCCGCAACAGGACAGTGGCTTTGTGGGTGGAGCATGGACTGTGCATTAGTCCATTCTCACACTGCTGATGAAGACATACCCAAGACTGGGCAATTTACAAAAGAAAGAGGTTTAACGGACTCACAGCTCCACGTGGCTGGGGAGGCCTCGCAATCATGTCAGAAGATGAAAGGCATGTCTCACGGGGCAGCAGACCAGAGAAGAGAGTTTGTGCAGGAAAACTCCCCTTTTTAAAACCAGCAGATCTCATGAGACTTATTCACTATCACAAGAACAGCATGGGAAAGACCTGCCCCCATGATTTGATTACCTCCCACTGGGTCCCTCCCACAACGTGGGAATTCAAGATGTGATTTGGGTGGGGACAGAGCCAAACCATATCAGGCTGGATCCACAAAAATAGCATCAGCCCCCTGTGCACACTCTGGGCTTTCATCTGTGTAACTCTGTATTTATTTAACAAACACTTGAACCTCTGCTAAAATAGGTAAAATCATACTTTAATGCAAACATATAATGAACATAAGTCAAATATTTAAGTCAACTCATTAATTAATGAGGAAGCCAGTAGGATGTTAATACTGGCTCAAGGAGCATTTGTGGAACTGAGCACTTATAAGTCCTTAAAATTGTTTATTTTTATTTTTTTTTGAGACAGGAATCTTGCTCTGTCGCCCAGGTTGGAGTGCAGTGGTATGATCTCAGCTCACTGCAAGCTCCTTCTTCCAGGTTCACTCCATTCTCCTGCCTCAGCCTCCCAAGTAGCTGGGCCTACAGGTGCCTGCCACCTCATCCAGCTACCTTTTTTTGTATTTTTAGTAGAGATGGCAGTTTCACCATGTTAGCCAGGATGGTCTCGATCTACTGACCTTGCGATCTGCCCGTCTCGGCCTCCCAAAGTGCTGGGATTACAGGCATGTGCCACCGCGCCTGGCCTATTTTTATTTTTTTAGAAACAGAGTCTTGCTCCTTTGCCCAGGCTGTACTTGAACTCCTGGCCTCAAGGGATCCTCCCTCCTCAGCCTTCCAAGTAACCGGTACTACAGGTGTGCACCACCACGCCAGGCTGTTTTTTTATTTTTTAATTTATTTTTTATTTTTTTGAGATGAAGTCTTGTTCTGTCAGCTGGAGTGCAGTGGCATGATGTCGGCTCACTGTAATCTTGCCTCCTGGGTTCAAGTGATTCTAGTGTCTCAGCCTCCCAAGTAGCTGAGATTACAAGTGTGTGTCACAACACTGGCTAATTTTTGTATTTTTAGTAGAGATGTTAGCCAGGCAAGGCCTTGAACTCCTGGCCTTAAGTGATTTGCCCTCCTCAGCCTCCCAAAGTGCTGGGATTACAGGCATGAGCCACCATGCCTGGCCCAATTTTTTATTTTTTGTAGAGATGGGGTCTTGCTACATTGCCCAGGCTGGTCTCGAATTCCTGGGCTTAAGCAATCCTAGTGCCTCAACCTCCCAGAGAGCTGAGATTACAGGCGTGAGCCACCATACCTGACCTTAAAATCGTTTGATTGTTAGGATAAGATTGACGAGTTAGATTTTAAAAGCTCTTTAATATCCCACAAAGCAATACATTTTAACTTCTGGGCTTATCTTTTCCACTAGACAGAAACTATTTGCATCTCTACCAGACCTGTTTAGGTTAAGCTTTAAGGAATTGTAAAACAGCCCAATTGATAGAAATTAAATCAAAGAACAAACCTAGCACCACACTGAAAGAATACTCAGAAATCTCTTTTGCCTATTTTCAATTTTGCATAATTATTCTAACAATTTCCCTCATTTGCAATCAGAAATAATCTCCAAAGATGAGTCCCAATCACAAAAGGGCTGGTCTAGATAGTTGGCTGGATTGTTTACAGAGATGTAGCAAGAATATTAATTAACTATTAGGCCAACTTGAGTTTGCTCTACAAACCTAGAGCCATCGAATACTGAGCAACTACCAAGCCCAAGACACCCTACCAGGTCTCACCTGCAGTACCTGTTAAGACCTGACTGAAATAGAATAATTCTCAATTACAGCATATCAGGTATGGTCTTGATTGCACAGTTGACTTTTCCATTATATTTTTGGTAAAAAGGAGAACAGATTATTCTTGAACCTATGCAAATATTGAAGTTTTCTTTTCATCAGTGGTGATGGGTTCATCCTTGCAAATGAAATATCACTTTCTTTTCTTTTTTTTTTTTTTTTTTTTTTGAGACGGAGTCTCGCTCTGTTGCCCAGGCTGGAGTGCAGTGGCCGGATCTCAGCTCACTGCAGGCTCCGCCTCCCGGGTTCACGCTATTCTCCTGCCTCAGCCTCCGGAGTAGCTGGGACTACAGGCGCCCACCACCTCGCCCAGCTAGTTTTTTTTTGTATTTTTTAGTAGAGACGGGGTTTCACCGTGTTAGCCAGGATGGTCTCGATCTCCTGACCTCGTGATCCGCCCGTCTCGGCCTCCCAAAGTGCTGGGATTACAGGCTTGAGCCACCGCGCCCGGCCGAAATATCACTTTCTAATTATTTTTCTAGCTGCATTACAATTATATGAAGAACGTAGTAGGTTTTCTGGTTTCTCATGCAGAGACCCTGTTTCAGGCATGAACTTAAAATATGACTCCAGGCCCTGTGGTCACCAAGCTTCTCCTTCCACTTACAGGCAGTGGAGTCACCCTGCACTTAGAATTCTCAAGGTCTGAATTCTCACTCTGCCACTTCTTAGCTATCTGACTTTAGACTCATTTATAAAGCTCTCTGTGCAAATATAATATTGTTAAGAAGATTGAGGTAATATGTGCACAGTTTTTAGATCACACTTGGTTGATAGTAAGTACTCAATAAATGGACTTTTTGTTTTGTTTTGTTTATTTTTGATACAGGGTCTTGCTCTGTTTTCCAGGCTGAAGTGCAGTGGCGTGATCACAACTCAGTGCAACTTCAAACTCCTGGGCTCAAGTGATCCTCTCACCTCAGCCTCCCGAGTAGCTGAGACTACAGGCACACACCACCACATCTGACTAATTTTTTAAAATTAATTTCTTTATTTTTGAGATGGAGTCTTGCTCTTGTCACCCAGGCTGGAGTGCAATGGCACGATCTCAGCTCACTGCAATCTCTGCCTTCTGGGTTCAAGCGATTCTCCTGCCTCAGCCTCCCAAGTAGCTGGGATTACAGGTGCCCACCACTATGCCCGGCTAATTTCTGTACTTTTAATAGAGACAGGGTTTCACCATGTTGGCCAGGCTGGTCTTGAACTCCTGACCTCAGGTGATCCACCCACCTCAGCTTCCCAAAGTCCTGGGATTACAGATGTGAGCCACTGCACCCAGTCATTTCTTTAGTTTTTATATTAACAAGGTCTTGCTATGTTGCTCAGGCTGGTCTCGAACTCCTGGCCTCAAGCAATCCTCTTGCCTCAGCCTCCCAAAGTGCTAGGATTATAGGTGTGAGCCAGTGTGCCTGGCCAATAAATGTTATTGTTAAGGATTAACTGTTAAATTAAGTAACAGCAAAGAAGTAAGAAGTTCTGCAGAGGATGGGAGAGTCGTGTGTCTTTGCTGACTGCCCCTGAAGTGCCCAGGTTTGTCTTGAGTATTTGGTGTAGTGAATCTGCGTAGACTTGTGAGACACCAAGTTGTCAAAACCACCTTCTGACAGAGGAAACTTTATCCATGATCCTTTTTGTGCACCTTATTGCTTTTCCCGTCACAGTGAATTTTACTTTACAATGCTCATTTAGTAAACATTCCTTATTTTGTTTTGTGCATTTCACTTAAGAAAAGAAGAATTGGACGCATGTTCCAAGAAAGAAAAAAAAAACACACCAAAAACCTGTTTTGTACTCCATATGCAAAGCTGCTGTCATAGTCACTGGTTTTGCCAATGTTTATTATGTATTATGTTTTGCTTCAATTGACATAATTTCATGCTGCATTAGCCAGATAAGGAGGATTTATGGTGAATGATATCAAACAGTTTCAATCAGCAAAGATGCCAGGTGTGTGGTGGTGGAAAATTGTAATGGGAAGATTCTAACCTTGTTCATAGAGCACCCTAGTTACCCAAAACATTATTTTAACATCTGTTCAAGTCACACTCATTAGCAGGCATTTGCAGTATTGTGAATGAAATACTGATTTCCAAAGACAAGGCATTCAACAGTTGCCTGATTTGGAAACCAAATGGTTCCTGTCAATTTGCATGATAGTGTCAGTATGGCTGCAAAGGATGCTGTTCTGGTTTGACTGAAAGAGAGTGGAACGTACTGCAGGATATCTAGAAATCTGGTAGGTTTGGGGGCCTCCCCCTCCTCTCCACATCCCATTCATCCCCAAGTCCAGCAAATTCTTCTACTTGGCCATCCGTCCTCTCTTGCATCTTCTCTGTGGGTCCTGCCTGGGTTTAGGTCTGCATGGCTCCCACACCATCGTCCCTGCCTCTAACCTTTTCTACTCCAATGGTCTCTTCACATTGCTCCTGCTTGAGTAATTTTTTTTCCAACACACAAATCTGATTACAGGTTGAGGATCCCTAATCGAAAATCTGAAATCTGAAATGCTCTAAAATCAAAGTGTTTCTGAGCATCGACATGACACCAAAAGTAGAAAATTCCACACATAAGTACTTAACACAAACTTGGTTTCATGCACAAAATTATTTACAATATTGTATAAATTACCTTCAGACTCTGCATATAAGGTGTCAGGCCTCTGAGCCCAAGCCAAGCCATCACATCCCCTGTGACTTGTATACGCCCAGATGGCCTGAAGTAACCGAAGAATCACAAAAGAAGTGCAAATGCCCTGCCCCGCCTTAACTGATGACATTCCACCACAAAAGAAGTGAAAATGGCCGGTCCTTGCCTTAAGTGATGACATTACCTTGTGAAATTCCTTTTCCTGGCTCATTCTGGCTCAAAAAGCTCCCTCACTGAGCACCTTGTGACCCCCACTCCTGCCCACCAGAGAACAACCCCTCTTTGACTGTAATTTTCCTTTACCTACCCAAATCCTATAAAACGGCCCCACCCTTATCTCCCTTCGCTGACTCTCTTTTCGGACTCAGCCCGCCTGCACCCAGGTGATTAAAAAGCTTTATTGCTCACACAAAGCCTGTTTGGTGGTCTCTTCACACAGACGCGCATGACATAAGGTGTATGTGAAGCATTAATTAATAATGTTAATGTATAAATCGTATGGATGTATGAATTGTATAAAATGTATGAACAATGTATAAAATTACCTTCAGACTCTGTTTCATTAAAACATTAATGAGTTTCATGTTTAGCCATGGGTCCTAACCCCAAGATATTTCATTAAGTACATGTCAATATTTCAAAATCTGAAAAAATCCAAAATCTGAAACACTGCTCATCCCAACCATTTTGAATAAGAGACACTCAACCTGTATTTTACTTTCCACAACAAAGTTACTCAGTGATTCCCTGCCAACCACATGATACAATCTAAACTTCTGGGGTTGGCATACAAAGGCCTTCAGGGTTGCCCCTGCCTTCCTGTGAAGACTCATGGGCCTGTGTTCCCTTCCACAAGCCTCATCCTCCATATTAGAGAACTCTCTGGTTTCCTTTACTCACCCTTCACATTTCTGTTCAATTGCTTTCCTTGGTAACTTAAACAAATCAACAAGCAAGAGACAAACAATCCCATTAAAAAGTGGGCAAAGGACATGAACAGACACTTTTCAAAAGAAGACACAGCCAACAAGCATTTGAAAAAATGCTTAACCTCACTGATCATTAGAGAAAGGCAGATCAAAACCACAGTGAGATACCATCTCACACCAATCAGAATGGCTATTATTAAAAAGTCAAAAAATAACAGATGCTGGTGAGGTTGTGGAGAAAAATGAAAGGCTTATGCACTACTGGTGGGAATGTAAATTAGTTCAGCCATTGTGGAAAGCAGTTTGGCAATTTCTCGAAACACTTAAAACAGAACTACCATTTGACTCAGTAATCCCGTTATTGGGTATACACCCAAAGGAATATAAATCATTCTACCATAAAGACACATGTACGTGTGTTGCGGGAAGTCAGGGACCCTGAACGGAGGGACCGGCTGGAGCCAAGGCAGAAGAACATAAATTGTGAAGATTTCATGGACATTTATCAGTTCCCAAAATTAATATTTTATAATTTCTTATGTCTGTCTTGTCTTTAATATCTTAATCACGTTATATTCTTAAGCTGAGAATGTACATCACCTCAGGATCACTATTGTACAAACTGATTGTAAAACATGTGTGTTTGAACAATATGAAATCAGTGTACCTGAAAAAGAACAGAATAACAGTGATTTTCAGGGAACAAGGGAAGATAACCATAAGGTCTGACTACCTGCAGGGTCGGGCAGAGTAGAGCCATATTTTTCTTCTTGCAGAGAGCCTATAAACAGATATGTGAGTAGGAGAGATATCGCTGAATTCTTTTCCCAGCAAGGAATATTAATAATTGATACCCTGTGGAAGGAATGCATTCCTGGGGGGAGGTCGTCATCACAGTCCTACCAATATGTGATGTCACCCCCAGAGGCCCAGCTGTGAAATTCTTCTCTTTGTACTCTTTATATCTCAGACTAGTCGACACTTAGGGAAAATAGAAAGAACTTATGTTAAAATATTGGGGGCTGGTTCTGCTGACACGTGTATGTTCATTAGAGCACTATTCTCAGTAGCAAAGACATGAAATCAACCTAAATGCCAACCAGCGGTAGACTGGATAAAGAAAATGTGGTACATATACACCATGGAATACTACACAGTCATAAAAAAGAATGAGATAATGTCATTTGCAGCAACACAAATGGAGCTGCAGGCCATAATCCTGTCAGTAAGGCCTGCATACTGTTCCTGTGAACTAACACAGAACAGAAAATGAAATACCATATGTTCTCACTTATAAGTGGGAGCTAAAGATTGAAAACACGGCTGGGCGCGGTGGCTCAAGCCTGTAATCCCAGCACTTTGGGAGGCCGAGATGGGCGGATCACGAGGTCAGGAGATCGAGACCATCCTGGTTAACACGGTGAAACCCCGTCTCTACTAAAAAATACAAAAAACTAGCTGGGCGAAGTGGTGGGCGCCTGTAGTCCCAGGCTACTCGGGAGGCTGAGGCAGGAGAATGGCGTAAACCCAGGAGGAGGAGCTTGCAGTGAGCTGAGATCCGGCCACTGCTACTCCAGCCCGGGCGACAGAGCGAGACTCTGTCTCAAAAAAAAAAAAAAAAAAAAAAAAAAAAAAAGATTGAAAACACATGGACACAAAGAAGGGAACAGTAGAAACTGAGGCCTTCTACAGGGTGGAGGGAGGGAGAAGAGTGAAGATGGAAAAACTACGTATCGGGTACTATGCTCATTACCTGGGTAGTGGAATAATCTGTACACCAAACCCCCATGACATGAAATTTACCTATATAATAAACCTGCACATATACCCCTGAACCTAAAATAAAAGTTAAAAAAAAAAAATTATTCCCAGCTGGGCATGGTGGCTCATGCCTGTAATACCAGCACTTTGAGAGGCCAAGGCACGTGGATCACTCGAGGCCAGGAGTTGGAGACCAACCTGGGCAACATGGTGAAACCCCGTCTCTATAAAAATTAGCTGGGTGTAGTGACACATACCTGTAATCTCAGCTACTCAGGAGGCTAAGTCAGGAGAATCGCTTGAACCTGGGAGGCAGAGGTTGCAGTGAGCCAAGATCGTGCCACTGCACTCCAGCCTGGGTGACAGAGAGAGACTCTGTCTCAAAAAAAAAAAAAAGAATTCCCTGACCCTGTTTGGTAAACTTAGGGGCTATTCCCCTCTGTTCCTACTGCACTTTGGACATAGCTCCAATAACAATACATTAAAAATAATAATAATAATAATAATAATACATAAAACATTATATTGTGGCTGGGCACGGTGGCTCACACCTGTAATCCCAACACTTTGGGAGGCAGAGGTGGGTGGATCACTTAAGGTCAGGAGCTCGAGATCAGCCTGGTCAATATGGCAAAAACCTGTCTCAACTAAAAATATAAAAATTAGTCAGGCATAGTGGTACACGCCTATACTCAGGAGGCTGAAGCACAAGAATTGCTTCATCCGGGGAGATGGAGATGGTAGTGAGCTGAGATTGCACCACTGCACTCCAGCCTGGGTGACAGAGGGAGACTCTGTCTCAAAAAACAAAAACAAAACCAGTTTATTGTTACTGGTTATTTAGTATCTCTCTCACCACTAAAATGATAGCTCTTTGAAAGCAGGGTCTATTTCATTCATTTTCGTCTCTGAATTCCCAGGGCCTGGCATGTTGTGGACAGGCAATATCCAATTGTTAAATAAATTGTAAATGGTAAATAAATCATGTTAATATAGAATTTCACAATAATTTAACTAAAAAGTAACTAAAAGTGTCTAAAAAATAGTAACTATCTTTCATTATGTATTTACTATTTGCCAGGCTTAAAAGTATGAAGCAAATACTTCATATTTGTTATGTCAGTATTTTCCAAATTTCAATGTATACTATTTTCCTTAATTTACTCATTTTTACTAATAAAAAATATGTTTTAGAAGAAATGTTTATATTATTACCACATGTGAAAAACTGGTATCACTTGCCATAATGGAAATAAAGTAAATCCATATATAGAAATAAAGTAAATCATTAAGTAAATAAAGTAAATGTAAATAGTAGTATATTTACTAAACGGTTCTCCAATGAGGAAAAAATTATTTAAAATTGATCAGGCTGGATGAGGTGGCTCATGCCTGTAATCCCAGCACTTTGGGAGACCGGGGCGGGCAGATCACTTGAGGTCAGGAGTTCAAGATCAGCCTGGTCAACAGGGCGAAACGCCGTCTCTACAAATAAAAAAATTAGCTGGGCGTTGTGGTGTGTGCCTGTAATCCCAGCTACCAGGGAGGCTGAGGTAGGAGAATCACTTGAACCCGGGAGGCAGCAGTTGCAGTGAGCCAAGATTGTGCCACAGCACTCCAGCCTGGGCGACAGAGTGAGACTCCATCTCAAAAAAAAGAAAAAAAGGAAAAGAAAGAAAGAGGCCGGGCGCGGTGGCTCAAGCCTGTAATCCCAGCACTTTGGGAGGCCGAGACGGGCGGATCACAAGGTCAGGAGATCGAGACCATCCTGGCGAACACAGTGAAACCCCGTCTCCACTAAAAATACAAAAAACTAGCCGGGCGAGGTGGCGGGCGCCTGTAGTCCCAGCTACTCGGGAGGCTGAGGCAGGAGAATGGCGGGAACCCGGGAGGCGGAGCTTGCAGTGAGCTGAGATCCGGCCACTGCACTCCAGCCTGGGCGACAGAGCAAGGCTCCGCCTCAAAAAAAAAAAAAAAAAAAAAAAAAAAAAAAAAAAAAAAAAAAAAAAAAAAGAAAGAAAGAAAGATTGGTCAAAAATAAAAGTATTCAGTTCAATTTCACATAGCTGAAGAAAATTTTGAAGATCGACATTAATGAAAATGTTTTAGTTTTGATGTTAACTTGCATCAAGAATTCTAATTCACGTGCATTCATAATTTGAGAGGTGATTACATATAATTTACTCTTTTGAGAGTTTCTAACCAAAGTGATGTTAGTAACTTTTGTTCAACAAATTTAAAAGAAGCCTTCTGAAGAGACTGCCAGAAAATGCATTTGTGTCGAGTTATTTGATAATGATGCCCAAAACGATGGGGAAAACATTCCTTATTCACTTGAGGCTGCCAATGGGATTGGGAAAACATTTATTAAAATCTTTTTAAAGTTAAGTTATTCCAGTCTTTTTTTAGTTCATCATTTTCTCAGCCAGACTTTGTGCCTGAGTTTAAAATCAATTTGTTCTCCTAACAAAAGGGACCATGTGCACCGCAATTAAGGAGTGCCCCTGTGGTGATCCTAATGTCATGACCATTATGTACTTTTGCCTCTCCTGTGGAATAGGCAGGTCATCAAATAACATCGTTTCATTCAACATTATTTTATTATGTGGATGAGAAAAAGAAATTGGTCCTGGGCCAGAGCTGCTGTTTGTGTGGTTTGCCGGTTCTGCCTCTGTCTGCATGCATTCCCTCTGGGTACTCCCATTTCCTCCCACATTCCAAAGCCGTGCTGTATTAGTCTGTTCTCACACTGTTAATAAAGACATATCTGAGACAGGGTAATTTATAAAGGAAAGAGGTTTAATGGACTCACAGTTCCACATGGCTAGGGAGGCCTCACAATCATGGCAGAAGGCAAATGAGCCACGAAGGCATGTCTTACACGGCAGCAGGTAAGAGAGCATGTGCAGGGGAACTCCCCTTTATAAAACCATCAAATCTCATGAGATTTATTCACTATCACGAGAACAGCATGGGAAAGACCTGCTGCTATGATTCAGTTACCTGCCACCGGGTCCCTCCCATGACAAGCAGGAATTATGGGAGTTGCAATTCAAGGTGAGATTTGGGCAGGGGACACAGTCAAACCATATCACATGTACATTAGGTGAATTGTTGTGTCCAAATGGTCCCACTAGGAGTGAGTGTGGGGGCGTGTGACTGTGCCCTGTGATGGAATGGCGTCCTGTCTGAGGTTGGATCCCATCTTGTGCCCTGAGCTGCTGGGATAGAGTCTGGCCACCCTTGACCCTGAATTGGAAATAAGCAGGTAAGTAATTATCTTACTTGTTTTTATTGATCTTTCTTAAATGTATGTAGAGGTCACATTTATTTCAGTGTTTAGTATTAGAAGTGCTTTGCCTCAGCTAACATCACACCGAATGGGAAAAAATTGAAGGCCTTTCCTCCAAGGATGGGAACAAAACAAGGATGCCCAGTTTCACCACTGTTATTTAACATAACACTGAAAGTCCTGGCCAGAGCAATAAGGCAAGAGAAAGAAATAAAGGGCGTCCAGTTTGGAAAGGAAGAAATCAAATTAGCCTTGTTCACAGATGACATGATCTCTTGCCTAAAAAATCCTAAAGATGCTACCAAAAAACTGTTAGAAATGATCAATGAATTCAGCAAAGTTGCAGAATATAAAATTAACATACGAAAATCAGTAGTAAGGCTAGGCATGGTGGTTCACAACTGTAGTCCCAGCTACTCAGGAAGCTAAGGCGGGAGGATCATTTGAGGCATGACTTAGAGAACACCCTGTCTCTACAAAAAATTTAAAAAATTAGCCAGGTGGCACAAATCTGTAGTCCCAGCTACTCCTGAGGCTGAGGCAGGAAAATTGCTTGAGCCCAGGAGTTGGAGGTTATAGTGAGCTATGATAACATCACTGCACTCCAGCAAGGGCAAAAGAGCAGCAGATCCTGTCTCTTAAAAAAAAATAAGTTGCATTTACATGTACCAACAGCAAACAATCTGAAAAAAAAAATCAATATTGAAGTGTTTTGGTCTTTACTTAGAAGTGTGGTGATGTTTTTGTGAGCAGAAATATGCCAAAAGAACTTAACTCTTTTTGTTGTTGTTGTTGTTTTTTTTTTTTTTTTTTTTTTTTTTTTTTTTTTTTTTGAGACAGTCTTGCTCTGTTGCCCAGGCTGGAGTGCAGTGGCTCAATCTCGGCTCACTGCAAGCTCTGCCCCTCCACCTCCGGGTTCACGCCATTCTCCTGCCTTAGCCTCTCGAGCAGCTGGGACTACAGGCACCCACCATGCCTGGCTAATTTTTTTGTATTTTTAGTAGAGACGGGATTTCACCGTGTTAGCCAGGATGGTCTCCATCTCCTGACCTTGTGATCCACCTGCCTTGGCCTCCCAAAGTGCTGTGATTACAGGCGTGAGCCACTGTGCCTGGCCTTCTCTGTGTTTCTAACAGTGCATAGATTTTACTTCTTGGAGGATAGCTTGAACAGACCTATCAAGTCCTCCTTGCTTTAGCCCTATGTGCACTAAACATGTGACCATCGACATAACAATCCACACTAGTGAACTGTACCCATTGCATGATGCTCTTACGTGTGTGAAGAATTATGGCAGAAAATTCAGTTACCGAAGGTTTAAATGTATCATTCAAGGTAGGCAGAATCATGACCCCATGAAGACATCCATGTGCGAATCCCCAGAACCTCAGAATCTTACATGGACAAAGGGACTTTGTGATGTGATTAAGGTTAAGGATCTTGAGATGGGAGATTATCCTGGATTATCTCAGTGAGCCCAGTCTAATCCCATGTGCCCTTAAAAGTTGAGAGCCAGCCAGGCAGAGTGGCTCACACCTGTAATTCCAACAATTTGGGAGGCCAAGGCAGGAGGATTGAAGGATCACTTGAGGCCAGGAAGTAGAGGCTTCAGTGAGCTATTACTGTGCCACTGCACTCTAGCCTGGGTGAAAGAGCAAGATCCTATTTCAAAAAAAAAAAAAAAAAAAAAAGGAGGAGGAAAAGAAAAATGAAAAATAAGTTGAGAACCTTTCCCACCTGTGGTCCGAGAGAGACGTGACAAGGAAAGAAGGGTCAGAGACATGCAGCTATGAGATTTGATCAAAAGAGTGTTTTGATTTCTAACTGGTTATTACCAAATTATTACCAAGTAAGATAAAGGGATTAAGGCAATAGTAACAACCATCCCCAATTCCTCTGAAGTAGTTTAAGAGGAAACAAGCCAATTAAAGCTAATGTAACAACTTTAGAGGGAATAGACTGAAGTTGGGGGTGGGGACTTTTTTTTTTGAGACGGAGTCTCGCTCTGTCGCCCAGGCTGGAGTTCAGTGGGGCGATCTCGGCTCACTGCAAGCTCCGCCTCCAGGGTTCACGCCATTCTCCTGCCTCAGCCTCCCGAGTAGCTGGGACTACAGGCGCCCACCACCAAGCCCGGCTAGTTTTTTATTAGTATTTTTAGTAGAGACGGGGTTTCACTGTGTTAGCCAGGATGGTCTCAATTTCCTGACCTCGTGATCCGCCCGTCTCTGCCTCCCAAAGTGCTGGGATCACAGTCGTGAGCCACCACGCCCGGCCTTTTTTTTTTTTTTTTTTTGAGATGAAGTTTTGCTCTTGTCATTCAAGCAGGAGTGCAATGGTGTGATCTTGGCTCACTGCAACCTCCACTTCCCGGGTTCAAGCGATTCTCCTGCCTCAGCCTCCCGAGTAGCTGGGATTACAGGCATGCGTTACCAGTTCCAGCTAATTTTTTATTATTATTATTTTTAGTATAGATGGGGTTTCACCATGTTGCTCAGGCTGGTCTTGAACTCCTGACCTCAAGTGATCCACCCGCCCCGGCCTCCCAAATTGCTGAGATTACAGGCGTAAGCCAGGGCGCCAGGCCAGTGGAGGCATTTTTTAAAAAATGTTGCACTCACCCTGGAGTGCTCTCCTCTCCGCCCCATACTGTAGCGTCAAGGCTTCCGGCTTAGTAAAAAGCTGCTTAGCATGGGACATTCTTTGGAAGTCCAAAGAGAAGAGCTTTCTCTCTCTGATACACTAACAGTTGAATAAACATTTATTTCTCTCCTACATCCCTTAAATCAATGTGCCAGGAGCGTCAGAACAGTCAAGACATGGACCGGAAGAAGCCATTAAAATCCTCAGCTGGCCAGGCGCAGTGGCTCACGCCTGTAATCCCAGCACTTTGGGAGGGCGAGGTGGGCAGATCACGAGGTCAGGAGATCCAGACCATCCTGGCTAACACGGTGAAACCCCGTCCCTACTAAAAATACAAAAAAAAAAAAAAAGTTAGCCGGGTGAGGTGGCAGGCGCCTGTAGTCCCAGCTGCTCGGGAGGCTGAGGCAGGAGAATGGCATAAACCCGGGAGGCGCAGCTTGCAGTGAGCGGAGATGGCGCCGCTGCACTCCAGCCTGGGCGACAGAGCGAGACTCCGTCTCAAAAAAAAAAAAAAAAAAAAAAAAATCCTCAGCTGTCACCAGCCACGCCCGCCCTGGGGTGAAGAATGCCCAGATCCTGACCGAGTTGGGCTTTCAGAATAGGGGAGAACAGGGGCAGCCAGTTCTTTGTTATAATTCTCAACAAATTGGCCTTTTTCCTTTCCTAAGGGCTTAGTGCTGACCTTGATACATTTGATACCTGTAACTACATTAGGGAAAATTAAAGCAGGCTGTGTTTAATTCTGGCTAATTTAAAAGTCGTTTTGAACTTAAAATGTATCTTTTGATACTCAGAAATAGTAATTAAAAATGTTTTTGGCTGGGCGCGGTGGCTCATGCCTGTAATCCCAGCACTTTGGGAGGCCAGTCAGGAGTTTGAGACCAGCCTGGCCAACATAGTGAAACCCTGTCTCTACTAAAAATACAAAAATTAGCTGGGCTTGGTGGCGTGTGCCTGTAAGCCCAGCTACTCCAGAGGCTGAGGCAGGAGAATGACTTGAACCCAGGAGTCAGAGGTTGAAGTGAGCCGAGATTGGGCCACTGCACTCCAGCCTGGGCAACAGAGCACTCCGTCTCAAAAAAAAAAAAAAAAAAAAAAGTTATTTGAGATAGGGTCTCATTCTGGAGTCACCCAACATGGAGTGCAGTGGCATGATCATGGCTTACTGCAGCCTCAACCTCCTGGGCTCAAGCAGTCCTCCTCCCACCTCAGCCTCCCATGTAGCTGGGACTGCAGGCACTTGGCACCACGCCCAGCTAATTTTTTTAATTTTTGGAGAGGCATGGTCTCACTATGTTTCCCAGGTTGGTCTGGAACTCTTGGCCTCAAGCAAGAGGACTTCTGCCTCTGCCTCCCAAAGCCCTGGGATTACAGGCCTGAGCTACCACACCTGGCCAAGAGGACAAAGTTCTAGCTGAAAGGACAGATGTGGAGGTTGAGCGTGGTGGCTCACATCTGTAATCCCAGCACTTTGAGAGGCCAAGGCAGGAGGATTGCTTGAGGCCAGGAGTTCAAGACCAGCCTGGTCAACAGAGAGAGACTTGTGAAGGGTCACATGGGTAGAGGTGAGGGAGCTGAGTAGAGTCATAAAGTAGGAATACTGAGTTGTGCTGGGGATACAGCTGCGACTGGAAACCACAGATGTAAGATGTGGGTACATCATCAGTCAAGGCAAGAAGCTGCTCTACCCAAACAGCCTCAGACCTCCAAGGAGTGCAGCAACTGTGGATATTTTACAGACATCACGAGATGCTGATGCACTGTAGTCATGATAGCTTTGAAGTTGTTGCTGACTTATTGAATGCCGTTTTGAGTCTTTTGATACCTCTTTGCTGTGTGTCACCAACATTTTACAAGTCAAAACTGGGCTGCAATGACAAAAATGATTGAAAAATAAAGGGACTAACTTGTTACAAGGGGCATTTGCATGAAATCCCCTAGGTAATGTCTAGAGTTGGAGTGGAAAGGTCCAGGAGTCTATGAATGAGGGAGGTAAGTTGGTGTATGTATTAGCCAAGGTTCTCTAAAGGGACAGAACTAATAGAATAGATGTATATATGAAAGGGAGCATATTCAGGAGAATTGACTCACGTGTTCACAAGGTAAAGTTCCACGATAGGCCGTCTGCACGTTGAGGAGCAAGGAGCCAGTGGTGGATCAGTGCGCATCCCAAAACCTCAAAAGTAGGGAAGCCAATAGTGCAGCTTTCAGTCTGTGGCCAAAGGCCCAAGAGCCCCTGGCAAACCACTGGTGTAAGTCCAAGAGTCCAAAAGCTGAGGAACTTGGAGTCTGATGGGCAGGAACTCAGAGTCCGATGGGCAGGAAGCATCCAACTGGGAGAAAGATAAAGGCTGGAAGACTCAGCAAGTCTGCTTTTCCATCTTCTTCTTCTTCCTGCTTTTATTCTAACCACGTTGGCAACTGATTAGATGGTGCCCACCCAGATTGAGGGTTGGTCTGCCTCTCTCAGTCCACTAACTCAAACGTTAATGTCTTTTGGCAACACTCTCACCTCACAGACACACCGAGGAACAACACTTTGCATCCTTCAATCCAATCAAGTTGACAATTAATATTAACCATCACAGTTCAGTATTGTCAGATGGTGTAATGACAGTGTAATAAGAAGTGGAGAGAAGGTAAACACTGCGTGCCAGTCCCTTGATTTAACCCATTTTCTGTTAAGGGAAAAAAAAAGCTCAGCTCACTGCCAGCGCTCATTTGTCAGGGCAAATGCAAAATAGATTAAGAAATGGAACAAGAGATGTTAGTGAATCAGAGAAAAAAAAGTTTTTCTCTTTGGCTTCTAAGGAGTACCTGCATACTAAGTAGCCCCCCACTTTTTTTCTTTTTTTTAGACGGAGTCTCGCTCTGTCGCCCAAGCTGGAGTGCAGTGGTGCAATCTCAGCTCACTGACCTCAGGTGATCCACCTGCCTTGGCCTCCCAAAGTGCTGAGATTACAGGTGTAAGCCACTGTGCCTGGCCAAGACCCCATCTTTAAAAACAAAAACTAGGCTGGGTGCTGTGGGTCACGCTGGTAATCCCAGCACTTTGAAAGGCTGAGGCAGGAGGATCACAAGGTCAAGAGTTCAACACCAGCCTGGCCAATACAGTGAAACCCCATCTCTACTAAAATATAAAAATTAGCTGGGCGTGGTGGTGGGTGCCTGTAATCCCAGCTACTCGAGAGGCTGAGGCAGGAGAATCGCTTGAACCTGGGAGGCGGAGGTTGCAGTAAGCCGAGATGACACCACTGCACTCCAGCCTGGGCGACAGAGCTAGACTCCGTCTCAAACAAACAGACAAAAAAACAGTCTTAGGGCTTGTTACAAAGTATAAAACGGCTTTGGGTGGAGTCTGTTTGGTCCTTAAGTCACTCGCCCATGCAGGAGTGCCCTGAGAGGTCCACTGTCTCCCTCCACGTGGCTTTTTTAGCCCTGGCAACTATTTGAAGTTTTCATGTCTCACTGGTAACCAGGAATCAACCTGGGCTGCCTTTGGTCCTGTCTGCATTGGTGCAGGCTTCAGCCACATCTCTCAGAGTTTGCTGCTCCTCTGGCCTGCTCTCAGGAGCTGGGGCCCAGATACTGTAACTGCCTAATGGGTTCACCTTGCCTGCTGCCTAGACAGAGCCAATTTATTAAGACAGGGGAATTACAATAGAGAAAGAGTAATTCACGTAGAGCCAGCTGTGTGGGACACCAGAGTTTCATTATTACTCAAATCAGTCTCCCCGAGCATTCGGGGATCAGAGATTGTAAAGATAATTTGGTGGGTAGGGGCTTGGGAAGTGGAGAGTGCTGATTGGTCAAGTTGGAGATGGAATCATAGGGGGTGGAAGAGAGTTTTTCTTGCTTTTTTCTGTTCCTGGGTTAGATGACAGAACTCATTGAGTCAGTTACTTGTCTAGGTGGTGTCAGCCGATCCAATGAGTGCAGGGTCTGCCAAAATATCTCAAGCACTGATCTTAGGTTTTTCAATAGTGATGTTATCCCCAGGAGCCATTTGGGGAGGTTCAGACTCTTGGAACCAGAGGCTGCATGACCCCTACACTGTACTTTCTAATCTTGTAGCTAATTTGTTAGTACTGCAAGGCAGACTGATCCTCAGGCAAGAAGGGGGTCTTTCTGGGAAAGGGCTATTCTATTATCAGTTTTGCTTCAGAGTCAAATCATGAACTGAATCCCTTCCCAAAGTTAGCTCGGCCCACACCCAGGAATGAACAAGGACAGCTTAAAGGTTAGAAGCAAGCTGGAGTCAGTTAGGTCTGATTTCTTTCACTGTCTTAATTTCCTCAGTTATAATTTTGCAAAGGCAGTTTCAAGACCCTCTGCTCTGGGCCACTCATTTCACCAGCCTTGGAGAATCTCTTTCCTGGCTCAGAATTTCCTTCTCCCTTCATGTTTCCAGCCATGAGACTTCGTCCATGATGACTAACACTCTCTCCAATCTTGGGGTTTAGGCTTTTGGAAACAAAATCAGAAGGACAAGCATTTGGATAATTTGGGCAACTTTAGTGTTCTAGGCCTGGAGTTTTCTTTATGGAAAGTTTTTAGCCATGCATTCAATTGTTTTAATTGATAATATAGGGCTACTCAGGTTATCTATTTCTTTTTCTTTTCTTTTTTTTTTTTGAGACAGAGTTTCACCCTTGTCACCCAGGCTGGAGTGCAGTGGTGTCATCTCGGCTCACTACAACCTCCACCTCCTGAGCTCAAGTGATTCTCCTGCCTCAGCCTCCTGGGTAGCTGGGATTACAGGTGCCCACCACCATGCCAGCTAAGTTTTTGTATTTTTAGTAGATGTTGGCCAGGTTGCTCTTAAACGCCTGACCTCAGGTGATCTACCCGCCTTGGCCTCTCAAAGTGCTGGGATTATAGGCGTGAGCCACCACGCCCAGCCACCTATTTCTTCTTGAATGAACTTTAGTAGTTTGTATCTTTTGAGGAATCTCTTCGTTTTATTTGTCAAATTTATTGACAAAATTTGTTTATATATTCCCTAATTATTCTTGTGACACCTGTAAAATTTTTTTTTTTTTTTGAGACGGAGTCTCGCTTTGTCGTCCATATTGGAGTGGCGTGATCTTGGCTCACTGCAACCTCCGCCTCTTGGGTTCAAGTAATTCTCTGCCTCAGCCTCCTGAATAGCTGGGATTGCAGGCGCCCACCACCATGCCCGGCTAATTTTTTTGTATTTTTAGTAGAGACAGGGTTTCACCATCTCGGCCGGGTTGGTATTGAACTGACCTCGTGATCCACCCTCCACAGCCTCCCAAAGTGCTGGGATTACAGGCATGAGCCACTGTGTCTGGTTCAATTTTTTATTTTATTGTTTTTTCTTATCATTTATCTATTTTCTATGTATTGATTTTCACTGTTATCTTGAATATTTCCTTACTTCTGCTTACTTTGAGTTTAATTTGCTCTGCTTTTTCTAGTTTCTTACTGTGGGAAATTAGATTAATGATTTTATTTAATTAATTAATTTATTTTTTGAGACAGAGTCTCCCTCTGTCACTCAGGCTGGGGTGCAGTGGTGCGATCTTGGCTCACTGCAACCTCTGCCTCTCAGGTTCAGCGATTCTCCTGCCTCAGCCTCCTGAATAGCTGGGATTACAGGCACATACCATCACGCTCAGCTAATTTTTGTATTTTTAGTAGAGATGAGGTTTCGCCATGTTGGCCAGGGTGGTCTCAAACTACTGACCTCAGATGATCCACCCACCTTGGCCTCCCAAAGTGTTGGGATTACAGGCGTGAGCCACTGTGCCCAGTCAGATTAATGACTTTAGATCTTTCTTCTTTTCTAATATAAGTATTTAATGTTACAAGGTTTCCTCTAAGCATAGCTGTATCTATATCCCACACATTTTTATATATTGTATTTTCATTTAATTTAAGATATCTCAAATATCATTTGTAATTTTTTTCATTGCTACATGGGTTATTTCAAAGTCTATTGTTTAGTTTCCAAATATTTGAGAGATTTTCCAGTTGTATTTATGCTACCAATTTGGCACATAATTCCACTGTGATCAGAAAACATACTTTCATTTCTTTCTTTCAAATTTATTGAGACATACTATGGCCTAGAATATGACCTTCTTTGATCTATTTTCCATGTGCACTTGAATGCATATTGTGGTGTTCTATTTTTTTCACATGAAAGTTTTTAGTTTATTAATCTTCTCATGAAAAATCCATGATGGCTGCAGAAAACATCGTTGCAGCATCTTTACTCCTTCAGCTTTTTGCCAGCACCAGCATTGGCCTTTGCGGTCCCCTGACTTTCTTCGTTCTGTTCTTGCCTTCCTTTAATTGCTTTCTTGAGGTCTTTTTCTTCTCATATAAGCCATGTCTTGCAAGTCTATGTCTGGGTCCATTTTTCTTTGCATAATCCAAGGAATTGTAAATCATGCCAAAGCCAGTTGTCTTGCCACCACCAAAATGAGTTCTGAATCCAAATACAAAGATGACATCCAGTGTGGTCTTGCACATTTTGGCGAGTTTTTCCCAAATTTCCGTCTTAGGTACTGTTGCCTTCAGGGTATGAAGGACATCAATCATCATTTGTTTCCTCTGAAGTAGTTGGCTGGTCATGAACTTTCTAATTCAGATAGTTACTGTGTCATTCATGATGGTAGTCAATCCTTAGACGGCCAGGAATGAAAAGAGTGCTGTTTTGTGGTGGAGTGTTATGTAAATGCCAATTAGGGCATGTGGGTTGACAGTGTTGTTCAAACCTTAAATATCCTTACAATAGAGGAGTTATTAATAAGTTATTTTAGGCAGTTAGTGAGGGTAAAAGGGTTCTTGGTAGCATTTTCCTTTAATAAAAAGCAGCCCCAAAAACACTTCTTTTCTAACAGAAAACAGCCTGAAAAGTCAAGCTGCAAGCAAGCTGGAAGCTTGCATATGTAAATGCCAGCAGCTGTACCTGGAATCCAGGTACATTCCAACATGTAGACTTCTCCCTCCCTTTTCTTTGTTACCACATGTATGGGTGTCATGGCACCAACCAGGTAAAGCCACGTGTGCAGGTGTCACAGCGACAGCCAGGTAGAAGCCACATTTGCATAATGAAAGATTAGGGTGGGAGGGCCAGTTCCTTTGTGGACTACGTAAATGGCACACCTGGTTACATGAGTCCCTGGGCCCTATATATATCAGTCACCACCTTTTCAAGCCTCTCTACAAAATCGATCAAATCCCACCCCCAACCTGGAAACTCTCCCTTGGGCAACCCACTTTCTCAGCATGAGGAAGATTTCTCTCTCTGTCTTCTTTTTTGTCTATTAAACTTTCTGCTCCTAAACTCCTCATGTGTGTTCGTGTCCTTAATCTTCTTGGTGGGAGACATTGAACCCTGGGTATTTACCTCAGACAATGGAGCTGCTTCACTTATTGATTTTTTATGTATTTTTTTTTTATAATTGCTTAGATTGGAGTGTTGAAATCTGCAACTGTGATGGAGAATTGACTCACTTATCCTTTTGGTTCTCTCAGTGTTTGCTTCATGTAGAGACGTTCCTCAGTGATACTGTAGGTTTGGTTCCACACACTGTAATAAAGCAAATCACATAAAAGTTTTGGTCCCCTAGTGCAAACAAAGTTATGTTTACACTATACTGTAGTCTAGTGTGTGCAACAGTATTATGTCTTTATAAACTATGTACATATGTTCAAAATACTTTACTGCCAAAAAGTTTTGACACAGAGACACAAAGTGAGTACAAGCTGTTGGAAAAATGGTGCTGATACACTTACTCAACACAGGGTTGTCACAATTTGTAAAAAATACAAAATCTGTGAAGTACAATTAAGTAAAACACAATAAAATGAGGTATGCCTATCTTTTGAAACCTTTCATTAGGAGCATACAAATTTAAAATTGTTGTATTTTCTTGGTAAATTAAATCTTTATAAAATGTGCCACTTGATTCATGGTAATATTCATTGTTCTCTCTTTCACTTTGTGTGACACTAATGTAGCTACTCCAGTTGTCTTTTCATTCATTTTTCCTGAATATGTCTTTATTCATCCTTTTATGTTTAACCTCTGTGTTTTTGTAGTTAATGTCAGTTTCTTGTAGTTAGCATACTTTTGGATCTTGATTTTTTAATCCAGCTTAATGAATCTCTGTCTTTTAATTTGAGTGTTTTGATAATTGATACTTAATGTAATTATTGATATGGTTGAGTTTAAATCTATCATCATTATGTTTCTAAATATCTCATCTGTTCTTTTCTCCTTTTTTTTTTTTTTTTGAGATGGAGTCTTGCTCGTTGTCCAGGCTGGAGTGCAGTGGCGTGATCTCGGCTCACTGCAAGCTCCGTCTCCTGGGTTCACACCATTCTCCTGCCTCAGCCTCCCGAGTAGCTGGGACTACAGGTGCCCACCACCACGCTCAGCTAATTTTCTGTATCTTTATAGAGACGGGGTTTCACCTTTTTAGCTAGGATGGTCTCGATCTCCTGACCTTGTGATCCGCCAGCCTCAGCCTCCCAAAGTGCTGGGATTACAGGTATGAGCCACTGTGCCTGGCTCTTTTCTCCTTTTTTGCTTTTGCTTTGCTTTGGATTATTTGAGTTTTATTTACAAGATAATTTTATGTCAACATTGGTTCATTAGTTATATCCCTCTTTATTTTTTTTTAAGTGGTTGCTCTAGGGTTTACAATATGTATCTTTTTTTTTTTTTTTTTTTTGAGACAGGATCTCACCCTGTTGCCCAGGATGGAGTACAGTGGCATGATCTTGGCTCACTGCAACCTCTGCCTTCTGGGTTCAAGAGATTCTCCTGCCTCAGCCTCCTGAGTAGCTGGGATTACAGATGCATGCCACCATGCCCAGCTAATTTTTGTATTTTTAGTAGAGACAGGGTTTTGCCATGTTGGCCAGGCTGGTCTCAAACCTCAGGTGATCTACCCACCTCAGTTTCCCAAAGTTCTGGGATTACAGGCATAAGCCACCCACGCCTGCCCTACAATATACATCTTTAACTTACCATAGTCAGCCTCCAGCTAATATTATATTACTTCACATATGCTGAAATAATCTTTCAACAGCATATTACCATTTCTTCTTTATCTCCTGTATAATTGTTGTCATGTATTTCACTTCTGCATATATCATAACCCTCAAATATATTGGTTTTGAAAGACATCAAAAATAAGAAAAAAGCCTGATATGTATTCAGATATTTGCCATATCTCATGCTATTTATTCCTTTGTTTATATCCAAGTTTCTATGTAGAATCATGTTGCTTTTATCCAAATAACTGTTTTAAACATTGTTTGTAGTGAAAATATGCTGGTAGTTAATTACTGCAGCCTTTGCGTATCTGAAAATTCCTTATTTGACCTTCAGTTTTGAAAGGCGTTTCTTATAATGCTCTCCATTATCTTCTGGCTTGTATTTTTTTTTTTTTTTTTTTTTTTTTGAGATTGAGTTTTGCTCTTGTTGCCCAGGCTGGAGTGTAATGGTGCAATCTTGGCTCACTGCAACTTCCTTTTCGAAGTTCAAGCGATTATCCTGCCTCAGCCTCCTGAGTAGCTGGGATTTCAGGCATGTACCATCATACCTGGCTAATTTTTGTATTTTTAGTAGAGACAGGGTTTCTCCATGTTGGTCAGGCTGGTCTCGAACTCCTGACCTCAGGTGATCCCACCCGCTCGGCCTCCCAACCAAAGTGCTGGGATTATAGGCACGAGCCACTGTGCCCAGCCTTGTATTTTTGTTGTTGTTGTTTTTTGAGTCTGAGTCTCACACTGTCCCCCAGGCTGGAGTGCAGTGGTGCGATCTCCACTCACTGCAGCCTCCACTTTCTGGGTTCAAGTGATTCTCCTGCCTCAGCCTCCCAAGCAGCTGGGATTACAGGTGCCTGCCACCATGCCCAGCTAATTTTTTGTATTTTTAGTAGAGACAGAGTTTCACTGTGTTGGCCAGGCTGGTCTTGAACTCCTGACCTCGTGATCCACCCGCCTCGGCCTCTCAAAGTGCTGGGATTACAGGTGTGAGCCATCATGCCCGGCCAATACATAAAATTTTTAATTGTCAACTATAACTCAGTAAAGTTGGGGAAAAAGATTTAAGGTGGTGCTTAGTAGATTATCTTATCTGGACAAAAGAGATCCTCAGACTTCTTGTGAATATAAAGTTTTGTCTCCTTGTGGCTTTAATCTTATCTTAATCTTTTATGAATACAAAGTTGTGTCTCATCTGTGGCCTTAATCTGTATGACCTGATTGAATATATTTCCACATGGGTACTGGCCATTAACTTCTTTTCTGTGAAATGCCTTCATTTCTTATCATTTTAGAGAAGGGGATGTTCTTCCAGGGAATATAATGAGCATCACCTCCATTTAGGTAGATGCACTTGAAAACACTGAAATACCAGTCTCCTGAACATTTCGGCCAACAGAAGCAGCCCCTCCCTCTAGTTAGGAGAGAGCAGAATTCCACTGCCTGGAAACCAGGCAAAGGTCTCACCTAAGGCAGACAGATTGCAAGATGACACTTGTTCTTCTAAAAATCTGCCTTTGTTTATTCTTACTGCATCTAGACAAATAACTGGGTTTGGTCTCAGGAAGGTCTAGGCCGGGAAGTACTGTCCCTATAATAAGAGAAAATGTATTATCCTCCTTACCCCAAAACCTGCAGGACTTGGGTAATATGTACTAGTAGCCAGGAGAGCAAGTATGAAAGTGTATATTGAAGGTATTGTTTGTGTGGGCAGGGGAATGGAATATAAATCCAGATGGGGGAGAGTTTATTGATGGGAATTCACATCAGTGTGAGTCTTCCATGACTCATGATTTAACATCCTGGCAAGGATGCTTGTGGCCCATCCTAACATTCTTCTGCATTGAGACTTAAAACGATGGCCCAAATTAAATGAGGTAAAGTTGCCAACACTGCCCTGACAGAATAATAGAAAGGGTTCAGATGGTTTAGAAAACTGGTCATGCTAGAATGAATTCATCATGTAGAACCCAGAAACTTACCAGCTCATTTGTTCCCTAGAAGAACATTCCCTTCTCTAAAATGATAAGAAATGAAAGCATTTCACAGAAAAGAAATTAATGGCCAGTACACATGTGGAAATATGTTCAATCAGGCCATACAGATTAAGGCCACAGATGAGACACAACTTTATATTCACAAAAGATTAAGACAAGACTAAGGCTACAACGAGACAAACTTTATATTCATAAAAGTCTGAGGATCCCTTTTGTCCAGATAAGATAATCTACTAGGCACCACCTTAAATCTTCCTGAGGTCTTTTCTCCCAACTTTATTGAGGTATAGTTGATAGTTAAAAATTTTATGTATTTAAGGTAAACCACTTGATGATTTCATATATGTATACACTTTGAAATATTCACCACAAGCAAGGTAGTAACATACCCTTACCTCATATAATGACCTTTTTTCCTTTTTGTGGTAAGCACACTATAAACAAATTTCAAGTACACAATATTGTTAACTATAGTCACATTGCTGTACATTAGATCTCTAGAACTTACTTATCTTTCATGCTGAAACTTTGTACTCCTTGGCCGACATCTCCCCATCTTCCCCTCCCCACAACCCCTGATAACCACCATTCTACTCTGTTTCTTTTCTTTCTTTTTCCTTTTTTTTTTTTTTTTGAGATGGAGTCTTGCTCTGTTGCCCAGACTGGAGTGCGGTGGTGCAATTGGCTCCCTGCAACCTCCACCTCCAGGGTTCAAGCAATTCTCCTGCCTCAGTCTCCTATCTGGGATTACAGGTGCCTGCCACCACACCTGTCTAATTTTTGTATTTTTAGTAGAGATGGGTTTTTGCCATGTTGGCCAGGCTGGTCTCGAACTCCTGACCTCAGGTGATCCGCCTGCCTCAGCCTCCCAAAGTGCTGGGATTACAGGCATGAGCAACTGCTCCTGGCCTCTACTGTTTCTATAAGTTTTACAGTTTCATTTTTTTTTGAGACAGAGTCTCAGTCTGTCGCCCAGGCTGGAGGGCAGTGGCACAATCTCCGCTCACTGCATAGGTTCCACATTTAAGTAAAATCATACAGTATTTTTCTTTTTGCCTCTCACTTATTTCACTCAGCATAATGTCTACTAGTTTCATCCATGTTGCCACAAACAGTAGGACTTCCATCTTTGTTAAGGCTGAATAATATTCCATTATATATATATTTGTATAATGTATACATTATATACATATATGTAGATATGTGACACACACATACGCCTTATCCATTTACACACCTTCTTTATTCATTCATCCCTTGATGGGCATTTGGGTTGTTTCTATATCCTGATTATTATGATATTGTGAATAATGCTGAAATGAATGCGGGACTGCAGCTGTCTCTTTGAGATACTGATTTCATTTTCTTTGACTGTGTATACCCAGA
The DNA here is from genome assembly GCF_007565055.1 of Rhinopithecus roxellana. Lineage (NCBI taxonomy): Eukaryota > Metazoa > Chordata > Mammalia > Primates > Cercopithecidae > Rhinopithecus > Rhinopithecus roxellana. Next base: position 54,654,615 of record NC_044559.1, on the reverse strand, counting down.
AGTAGGATTGCTGGGTTATAAGGTAGTTCTATTTTTAATTATTTAAGGACTCTCCATATTGTTTTCTCATAAAGGCTGTACCAATTTATATTCCCACTAACAGTGTAAAAGAGTTCCCTTTATTTCACATTCTTGCAAACACTTGCTATCTTTCATCTTTCTGATCCATTCTAACAAGTATCAGGTGATAGCTCATTGTGATTTTGGCTTGCATTTCCCTGATGATTAATGAAATTGAGCAACTGTTTCATATACCCTTTGGACATTTGTATGTTTTTTGCGTTTTCAGGTCCTTTGCCCATTTCAAAATCAGGGTTTTTTGTTTGTTTGTTTGTTTTTTCTATTGAGTTGCATAAATTCCTTATATATTTTGGATATTAATTACTTATTGAACATTTGGCTTGCAGATATTTTCTCCTGTTCCCTTGGTTGCCTTTTCATTCTGTTGGTTGTTTTCTTTGCTATGCAGAAGCTTTTTGGTTTCATGCAATCTCATTTTTCTATTTCTGTTTTTGTTAACTGCTTTTGATGTCATATCCAAAAAATCATTCCCCAGTCCAATGCCAGGAAGCTTTTCCCCTATGTTCTCTTCTAGTGGCTTTATGGTTTGAGGTCTTACATTCAAAATGTTGACTTGGTTTTTGTATATGGTGTGAAATAAGGGTCCAATTTCACTCTTCTGCATGTGAACATCCAGTTTTCCCAAAGCCACTTCTTGAGAGACTGTCCTTTCCTCATTCTGTGTTCTTGGCACCTCATCAAAGATCAATTGACCATAGATGCATGGATTCATTTCTGGTCTGTCTATTCTGTTCCATTGGTCTATATGTCTATTTATAGTCCAGTACCATACTGTTTTGATTATTGTTGCTTTGTAATATATTTTGAAATCAGGGAGTGTGGTGCCTCCAGTGTTGTTCTTCTTTCTCATGATTGTTTTGGCTATTCAGGATCTTTTGTGGTTCCATGTGAATTTTAGAATATTTTTCTACTTATGTAAAGAATGTCATTGGTATTTTCATAGGGATTGCATTAAATCTGTAGATCACTTTGGATAGTGTGAACATTTTAACAGTATTAATTTTTCTAATCCATGAACACAGAATGTTTTTCCATTTATCTGTATCACAAATGTTTTGTAATTTTCATTTTACAAGTCTTTTACCTTTTTAAGTTTATTCCTCAGCATTTTATTGTTTCTGTTATTGTTATTTTGAATTGAATCAATCCTTTCTTTCTTTCTTTCTTTCTTCCTCTCTTTCTCTCTCTCTTTCTTTTTTTTCAAAAGGGTCTGATTCTGTCACCCAGGCTGGAGTGCAGTGGCATGATCTCAGCTCATTACAACCTCCACCTCCTGGGCTCAGACCATCCTTCCACCTCATCCTCCCGAGTAGCTGGAACTATAGGTGCATGCCACCATGCCCAGCTAATATTTGTATTTTAGATACAGACAAGGTTTTACTATGTTGCCCAGGCTGGTCTTGAACTCCTGGGCTCAAGCCATCTTCCCACCTTGGACTCCCAAAGTGCTAGAATTATAGGTGTGAGCCACCATGCCCAGCCTGAATTGTTTTCTTTTTTTTTCTTTTCTTTCTTTTTTTTTTTTGAGATGGAGTTTCGCTCTTGTTGCCCAGGCTGGAGTGCAGTGGCATGATCTTGGCTCACTGCAACCTCCACCTCCGGGGTTCAAGCAATTCTCCTGCCTCACTCTCCCTAGTAACTGGGATTACAGGCATGTGTCACCATGCCCAGCTAATTTTGTATTTTTAGTAGAGACAGGGTTTCTCCATGTTGGTCAGGCTGGTCTCGAACTCCTGATCTCAGGTGATTAGTCCACCTCAGCCTCCCAAAGTGCTGGGATTACAGGCATGAGCCACCGTGCCCGGCCCTGAATTGTTTTCTTGATTTCCTTTTTGGATAGTTTACTGTATATAGAAACACAATAGATTTTTGGATGTTGATTTTGTACCCTACAGCTTTACTGAATTTATTAGTTCTAACAGTTATTATTGTTGTTGGGTCTTTAGGGTTTTTTTTTTTTAATTTATAGGATTATGTCATTTGAAAATAGAGATAATTTTACTTCTTTCTTTCTGATTTGGATGTCTTTTATTTCTTTTTTTTTTTTTTTTTTTTTTTTTTTGAGGCGGAGTCTCGCTCTGTCGCCCGGACTGGAGTGCAGTGGCCAGATCTCAGCTCACTGCAAGCTCCGCCTCCCGGGTTTACGCCATTCTCCTGCCTCAGCCTCCCGAGTAGCGCTGGGACTACAGGCGCCCGCCACCTCGCCCGGCTAGTTTTTGTATTTTTTAGTAGAGACGGGGTTTCACCGTGTTAGCCAGGATGGTCTCGATCTCCTGACCTCGTGATCCGCCCGTCTCGGCCTCCCAAAGTGCTGGGATTACAGGCTTGAGCCACCGCGCCCGGCCTTTTATTTCTTTTTCTTGTCTGACTGCTCTGGCTGCAACTTCTTGGGCATCCTTTCCTTGTACTGGATCTTTATACAGAAAACCTTTCAGTTTTTTTTCCCCCATTGATTACAATGTTAACTGTGGACTTTTCATATATGATCTTTATTGTGTTGAGGTAAATTCCTTCTATACCTATTTTGTTGAGAGTTTTAATTCTGAATAGACGTTGAACTTATCAAATGCTTTTTCTGTGGCTATTGAGATGGTCATATTGTGTGGTTTTTTCCTTTCATGTTGTTAAAGTATTGTATCACACTGATTGATTAGCAAATGTTGAACTATCCTAACATCTCAGAAATAAATCCCACTTGGTCATGTTGTATGATCCTTTTAATGTACTCTTGAATTCAGAATGCTAATACTTTATTGAGGATTTTTGCACCTATGTTCACCAGGGGTATTGGCCTATAGGTTTCTTTTCTGGTAATACTTTTATCTGGTTTTGGCATCAGGGTCATGCTGGCCTCATAGAATGAGTTTGAAAACCTTTGAATTTGAAAATGTTGAACATGTTTTGAGTTTGAAAATGTTTCTTTGTCTGGTTTTTGGAAGAGTTTAAGATGGACTAAGTCTTTGAATGTTTTGAAGAATTCACCCATGAAGCCAGCTGGTTCTGGGCATTTTTTATTGGGAGATTTTATTATTATTATTATTACTGATTGAATCTCCTTATTTGTTATTGGTGTGTTTAGGCTTTCTATTTCTTCTTGATTCAGTTTTGGCAAATTGTATATTTCTAGAAATTTGTCCATTTCATCTAGATTATCCAGTTTTTTGGCTTAAAATTATTCAAATTAGTTCCTTATGATCCTTTTTATTTCTGAAGCATCCATTGTAATGTGTCCTTTTTTTTTTTTTTTGAGACGGAGTTTTGCCCTTGTTGCCCAGGCTGGAGTGCAATGACGCGATCTACAGCTCACCACGACTTCCACCTCCCGGGTTCAAGCCATTCTCCTGCCTCAGCCTCCCAAGTAGCTGGGACTACAGGCATGTGCCACCACAGCTGGCTAATTTTGTATTTTTAGTAGAGATGGGGTTTCTCCATGTTGTTCAGGGTGGTCTCAAACTCCCAACCTCAGGTGATCCGCCTGCCTCGGTCTCCCAAAGTGTTGAGGTTACAGGCTTGAGCCACCGCACCCGGCAATGTGTCCTTTTTTCATTTTTGATTGTATTTATTTGAATCTTCTCTTTGTTTCTCTTAATCTAGCTAAAGGTTTGTCCATTTTGTTTGTCTTTTCAAGCAACCCACTCTGTTTAATTGTTTCTTTTTTTTATTCTCTGTGATTTATTTCTTCTTTTTCTTATTTTCTTCCTTCTTAAAACTTTGGGCTTAGCTTATTGTTCTCTTTCTAGTTCTTTGAGTTGAAAAGTTAGGTTGTGTATTTGACATTGGTGTTCTTTTTTTAATGAGGGTATTTATTACTATAAACTTCTGCCTCAGTACTTACTGCCTTTGCTGTGTCCCATAGGTTTTGGTACATTGTATTTTCATTCTCATTTGTCTCAAGATACTTTTTAAATTCCCTTTTGATTTCCTCTTTGACCCAATGGTTGCTCAAGAGTGTGTTATTTCATTTCCACATATTTGTGAATTTTCCAGCTTTTTGGCTGTTATTCATTTCTAGTTTATTCCACTGCGGTCTGAAAAGATACTTGGAATGATTTGTCTTCTTAAATTTGTTAAGGCTTGTTTTGTGACTGGGCTTCTTTAAGATGATTATTTTGAATTAATCATCAGACAGTTTGTAGAGCGCCATTTCCTTGAGTTCAGATACTACAAAATTATTGTGCTCCTTTAGTGGTGTCATGTTTCCTTGATTTATTGTATTTCTTATAGCCTTGTATTGATGTCTACACATTTGAGGAAGCACTCAACTCTTCCAGAATTTATAAACTAGTTTTCCTTATGGGAAAAGAGCTTTACCTACAGGTGTGTGTGAGGGTGCCAGCTGGGTTGGTGCAGTGATTTCATCTCAAGGAAGGGTGCAATTGTATAGTTTCCATGTAGTTCCCTCACCTGAGGCCGTTTTTGGCAGATTGTGGGGGTTCTTAGTGACCAAGACTGTGGGTATCTGACAAAGTCCTGAGAGTTCTTAGGGTCCTCAGAGGTGAAAATTACTGAGGTCCTCCTGTTCTCCTTTTCTCCAATGAGGAGCAATTATGGCTCCAGGACCCAAGGCACAGGTGTGCCTGCTGTGGCGGTAGCTTCAATGTTTGAGGTTCAGTCATTCCCACTGAGGCAGTAGTGTCTGTTTCTGCAGCATGGATGCTCATGAGTGGCTGTGGGTTGGGGTCTGAAGCACAGGTGTGTGTGCAGCAACCATAACTCTGGAGTCCGGGCATGCATGTGGTTGCAGGCAGGAGGAAGGAAGGTGAAAGCTCCAGCTCCTGGTGGCCCAGCGGTGGCTCCTTCTGTAGGGAGGCACAATGACATCTCCTTTTCTGCAGAATCCATAGCTGCAATGGCTGTTGAGGTCTTCAGTGTCAAAGGTTGTTGGAGTCCTCTGACGAGCAGGTCACCGGAGACTGCTGTGGCACCTTCCACGCAGTTGACTGCTGTGGCACCTTCCACATAGTTGATACCTTCCACATAGTTGATACTGACAGGCCTTTTCTTTTCTTTTCTTTTTCTTTTCTTTTCTTTTTCTTTTTTTTTTTTTTTGAGATGGAATCTAGCTCTGTTGCCCAGGCTGGAGCGCAGTGGCGCAATCTCGGCTCACTGCAACCTCCGCCTCCTGGGTTCAAGTGACTCTCTTGCCTCAGCCTCCCAGTAGCTGGGATTATAGACACACGCCACCATGCCCAACTAATTTTTGTATTTTTAGTAGAGATGGGGTTTCACTGTGTTAGTCAGGCTGGTCTCTAACTCCTGACCTCGTGATCTGCCCTCTTCGGGCTCCCAAAGTGCTGGGATTACAAGCATGAGCCACTGCGCCCGGCCTGCCCTTCTATTTTCCTAGCCATCTCCAGATGTCTCAGCTATGCCAATCTCTCCAGTGATCTGGGTGGGGTGAAAATAAAGCAAATTCAGGCAGCGCACCCAGAGTTTCAGGAAGCTGATGGCCTACTCTGCTCTTTTTCCCTATGAGGGGAACTTATGGACTGGTGATTTCTCTCTCAGCACTGAGCTGTGCCAGCCTAGGAGATGGAATAATGCAAACAACATGAAACTGTTCTTCCTACCCTTTCTGTACAATTTAGTTTCTTTTTCTTTTTGTTTTTCTTCACTGCGTCGCTGCAACTTCTTCATTATTTCTTTCTTTTTTTTTTTTTGTTTTGAGATGGAGTCTCGCTCTGTCCCCCAGGCTGGAGTGCAATGGCAGGATCTCGGTTCACTGCAACCTCTGCCTCCCGGGTTCAAGTGATTCTTCTGCCTCAGCCTCCTGAGTAACTAGGATTACAGGTGCCCGCCACCATGCTCAGCTAATTTTTGTATTTTTTGTATTTTTTTTGTAAAGACAGGGTTTCACCATGTTGGCCAGGCTGGCCTTGATCTCCTGACCTGGTGACCCGCCTGCCTCAGCCTCCCAAAGTGCTGGGATCACAGGTGTGAGCCACCACACTCTCAGAGCATTTTTTTTGTTCATGGATATCTGTCTAATTATTGTTTTATGTAGGGGGACAAAGGCTGGAATCTCCTAGGCTGCCATCTTGCTGATGTCACTACAATCTTCCTGAAATCTTAACAAAAGCCACACTTTGATTTTATCTTTAACTTCAGGGCATTATTTCTTTCTTGAAAACCTTTTAAAAGATGAAGGGCTATTTTCACTCTCCAGTCCTGGCTCCTCTGTGTTTCCTCTAAATTGTGCTTTACACAATTAGCACAATTTAGCTAATTCCCTGTTTTCTGTTTCTTGTTATGCACAACTTGAAAATTGATGTTTTCACTATTCTGCCTTGAATGAAACCCCCTTCACTATATCTGAAATTTTTTTAGGTGCTTTTTCCATCTTTCATGTTAGTGCAGGGGATACTATTGCCAATTGTTGAGCTGCTGCCTAACATGGGTCAGCATTTTTCCTGTTTCTATCTAGCAGTTTTCTCACTGCTTCATAGTTTCCATTGATCATTTGCTTGTCATTTCTTTCAGCTTGACTAGCAGTTTCTTTTTGACATTTCCAGCCTTTGCCCACAGTCTCAAAGCCAATGCCACATATTTTGGGTTTTCACTAAGACAGCATAACACTTCTGGTACCAATTTATGTATCAGCCATTCATTGCTCCTTAACAAACACCCCAAACTACTGCGGCCTCCACCAACAACTGTTTTATTTAGCATACAATTCTGTAGATCAGCTATTTTCTTTTTTCTTTTCTTTTTTTTTCTTTTTCTTTTTTTTTTTTTTTTTTTTTTTTTGAGATAGAGTCTTGCTCTATCACCCAGGCTGAGGTGTAGGGGTATGGTCTTGGCTTACTGCAATCTCCACCTCCCGGGATCAAGCGAAGATCAGCAATTTTAGCTGAGTGGTCTCTTTGGTCTGGGCAGAGTTCAGCTGTTCTTAGTTGGGCTTACTCATATTTGGGTCTTAGCTGATGCCTCAGATGGCTTGGCTATCAGGGATATCTGGAGGCTTTGTTAACCTAATCCCTCATTTCTCAGCAGGCTAGCCTAAGCTTATTGCTATGGTAGTGGAAGCATTACCAGCAGCACAAACATAATTCTCAACGCACAAACGTTCACATCTCTGTTTCCATCACATGTGCTATTGTCGCACTAGCCAAGGGAAGTCACGTGGCCCAAAGAAGTGAATACAGGGAGGGAAATTATAGTGGCTATGTCTAAATAATCTACCATAAAACACATTATTTGCTTCTGTTGATACATAATCTGTAGGGTAATCCTTTGAAATCATGTGACTATCCTGATTCTCAACTTTTTTTTTTTTAAGACAGAGTCTCACTCTTTCTTGCCCATGCTGAAGTGCAGTGGCTTGATCTTGGCTCACTGCAACCTCCGCCTCCAGGGTTCAAGCGATTCTCCTGCCTCAGTCTTCTGAGTAGCTGAGATTACAGGCATGTGCCACCACGCCTGGCTAATTTTTATATTTTTAGTACAGACGAGGTTTCGCCATGTTGGTCAGGTTGGTCTCAAACTCCTGACTTCATGATCTGCCCACCTTGGCCTCCCAAAGTGCTGGGATTACAGGCATGAGCCACTGCGCCTGGCCTGTTTTTCAACTTTTTATCTGATGATTTTAGCATCCATTAATAATCCTTGACTGGCCAGGCACAGTGGCTCACACCTGTAATCCCAGTACTTTGGGAGGTCAAGGCGGGTGGATCACTTGGGGTCAGGAGTTCGAGACCAGTCTGTCCAACATGGCAAAATCCCATCTCTACTAAAAATACAAAACTTAGCTGGGTGTGGTGGCGTGCACCTGTAATCCCAGTTACTTGGGAGGCTGAGGCACAAGAAATGCTTGAACCAAGAGCAGAGGTTGCAGTGAGCTGAAACCGTGCCACTGCTCTCCAGGCTAGGTGACAAAGCAAAACTGTGTCTCAAAAAAACAAAAAAGAAAAAAAAATCCTTGACTATATTGATTATTACATTTGGAGTTACGAAGTGGTGACTTTGTATTTTATTCCTTCTATATTTATTAGCTGGAAATCAGTAAAGAAAAATTCTTTGCCTGGCCAACATGATGAAACCCCGTCTCTACTAAAAGTACAAAAATAATTAGCTGGGCGTGGTGGCACATGCCTGTAATCCCAGCTACTCAGGAGGCTGAGGCAGGAGAATTGCTTGAACCCAGGAAGCGGAGGTTGCAGTGAGCTGAGATCACGCCACTGCACTCCAGCCTGGGCAACAAAGAGTGAAACTCCATCTCAAAAAAGAAAGAAGGAAAGGAAGAAAGAAAGAAGGAAGGAAGGAAGGAAGGAAGGAAGGAAGGAAGGAAGGAAGGAAGGAAGGAAGGAAGGAAGGAGAAAGAAAGAAAGAAAGAAAGAAGAAAGAAAGAAAGAAAGAAGAAAGAAAGAAAGAAAGAAAGAAAGAAAGAAAGAAAGAAAGAAAGAAAAAAGAAAGAAAGAAAGAAAGATTATTTCTTTTCCTCTCTCTTTGTGATTATCACTATGTACTCAGGTATTTTTAGTTATTTTAGTATTTTAGTTCAGTGGGTTATAATTGATAAACTTTCTTTTATTTTTCCCTTTTGTAGCTGTTACCCAAATTATCTCAAATTTTGCTAGTGAGATCTCCTTCAAACTGAATTCTATGTCCTTTTGACATGAGCTCATTAGCTTTTGAGCTCTTCCTTCTTTTTGGAAGAAGATACTGATATTTCATGTTTAACTCAGACTTTCTATGCCTTGGGCTCTGGGATCAGCCAAAGGATTTCTAATTTCTCTAAGGATCCTTAATTCTTTTAAAGGGACAATGGATTTTAGAAACCAAGAACTGTGCATCAGATATATTAAGTTTTCTGGAGTGTTGTTTTTAGACTTTTCCTGTGTCTGCTGCTAGAAAGTACACACACACACACATACACGCGCACGCACACACAATCATGAATTTATACCGATATCTCCAATTTAAAGCTGACACATAGGATTCTCCTTCACTTTCCCCCTACCCCCACCTATCTGTCCCCCTCCCCCAGACACGGTCTCACTCTGTCACGTAGGCTGGAGTGCAGTGGCACAATCACAGCTCACTGCAGCCTTGACCTCCCAAGCTCAAGTGACCTCCCACCTCAGCCTCCTAAGTAGCTGGGACTGCAGGTGTGTGTCACCATGCCTGGCTAATTTTTGGTACTTTTTGTGGAGATGGAGTTTCACCATGTTGGCCAGGCCGGTCTCAAACTCCTGAAGTCAAGTGATCTGCCTGCCTTGGCCTCCCAAAGTGCTGGGATTACAGATATGAACCACCACGCCTGGCCACTTTTCCCCATTTTATATTCACATACATGAAGAAATTTAGTTTGTGACAAAGATAGTACTTCAAATCAGTGAGGAAAATGTGGTTCATTCGACACACTACTTGGGACATTTGGCTATCAATTTAAACACAAACAATATTCAGTTAAACTAAACAAATTTCAAACTGGCTATAAGACCTGGGAAAACAAGTACAAAACTGTTAAATATTAGAAAAAATATTGGGAAAAAAGTTTATAATCCTTGATGGAAAGCCGTTCCTTAAAAAGACCCCTGAAGTCATAAAGGAAAGGCTGACTGAGGAAGCAATGAGCGACCCTGCACAACATCCTTGTTCACAAGCGCAAGAGGTGGGATTGCTGGGTCACACTCTGATATGGTTTTGCTGTGTCCCCACTCAAATCTCTTCTTGAATTCCCACATATTATGGGAGGAACTCAGTGGGAGGTAATTGAATCATGGGGACAAGTCTTTCCCATGCTGTTATCGTGATCGTTAATAGGTCTCATGAGATCTGATGGTTTTTAAAAAAGGAGATCCCCCGCACAAGCTCTGTCTCTTTGCCTGCCGCCATCCATCGAAGAGGAGACTGGCTCCTCCTTGCCTTCCACCATGATGGTGAGGCTTCCCCAGCCACGTGGAACTGTGAGTCCATTAAACCTCTTTCTTTTGTAAATTGCCCAGTCCTGGCTATGTCTTTATCAGCAGCATGAAAACGGATTAATACACACTCCTTGTGAATTTCCAGTTTCGAGAGATAGGGTCACATCATATTCCAAATAGGCGGACGGGCACAGTGGCTGGTGCCTGTAACCCCAGCACTTCAGGAAGCTAAGGAGGGTGGATCACCTGAGGTCAGGAGTTTGAGACCAGTCTGACCAACACGGAAAAACCCCGTCTGTACTAAAAATAGAAAACATTAATTGGGCGTGGTGGCTCGTGCCTGTAATCCCAGCTACTCAGGAGGCTGAGGCAGGAGAATCGCTTGAACCCGGAGGGCAGAGGTTGCAGTGAGCCACTTCACTGCAGTCTGGGTAAAAGACGGAAACTCCGTCTCAAAAACAAAAATCGAATAGGAACTGCATGTTCGTATTTTAACCTCCTCTTTCTTTCTTTCTCTCTCTCTCTCTCTCTCTCTCTTTCTTTTTCTTTCTTTCTTTTCTTTCTTTCTTTCTACTTTTTTTAAAAGACAGAGTCTCCGCCGGGCGCGGTGGCTCACGCCTGTAATCCCAGCACTTCGGGAGGCCGAGGCAGACGGATCACGATGTCAGGAGATCGAGACCATCCTGGCTAACACGGTGAAACCCCGTTTCTACTAAAAATACAAAAAAAAAAATTAGCCGGGCGAGGTAGCGGGCGCCTGTAGTCCCAGCTAATCGGGAGGCTGAGGCAGAAGAATCACTTGAACCGGAGAGGCGGAGCTTGCAGTGAGCCGAGGTCGCGCCAATGCACTCCAGCCTGGACGGCAGAGTGAGACTCGTCACAACAACAACAACAACAACAACAACAACAACAACAACAAAGACAGAGTCTCACTCTGTCATCCAGGCTAGAGGTTAGTGATGCGATCTCCCACTTCAGCCTCCCCAGTGGCTGGGACTCCAGGCACGTGCCACCACAACCGGCTAATTTTTGTATTTTTTTAGTAGAGACAGGGTTTCGCCATGATGGCTAGGCTGGTTTCGAACTCCTGACAGTTAATCCACCTACCTCGGCCTCCCAAAGTGTTGTGATTACAGGCGTGAGCCACAGCACCCAGCCCCTGATATTTTAACAATAGTGACTAGCTGTCTCTTTGATAGTCTTAAAGGAAGGTCAGAGCCCAGAGGTCAGATTGCAGACCTCCACTTTAAAATGCTACAGAGCCAGGTCCACACACAAACTCGCAGGAGGAGGAGCAGTGTGCAGCAGGATTAGTTAACTGTTGTCGGGGATCTTTGAGGTCTCACACCTGCTCCAGGGCTCCTGCTGAGGCCTTGGCCTCTAGGAGTTTGATTATTATTTACTGAGTCTGCTCAGCATCCCTGGGAAGGCAAAGGCCTTGGGTCCATCATGGACACATCTAGGGGCTGAAAGCTCTCCCGATGGACAACACAGAGGAAGGACTAGACATGCTGAACATGTTTCAGAGAATTAGTGATAAAATCCTACCTTTGATTCTGCCAGGCCAGCCCTGAGTTGCGGTAGTGTGATGGGGCCTTGGAAATGCATGTCAACATATGGCTCTGGCTCTGGATTCCAAGGGACATAGGGTGGTTCCCCAAAAGATTAAACATTGAATTACCATTTGGTCCAGCAATTCCTCTTCTGGGTATATACATGCAAGAATTTAAAAGCAAGGACCTGAACAGTCATTTGTTTTTGTTTTTCTTTTTGTTTTTTTTGAAACGGAGTCTCTCTCTGTTACCCAGGCTGGAGTGCATGACACGATCTTGGCTCACTGCAACCTCTGTCTCCTGGGTTCAAGCAATTCTCCTGCCTCAACCTCCCAAGCAGCTGGGATTACGGGCATGTGCCACCACGCCTGGCTAATTTTTGTATTTTTAGTAGAGACGAGGTTTTGCCATGTTGGTCAGGTTAGTCTTGAACTCCTGACCTCGCAATCTTTCCGACTTGACCTCCCAAAGTGCTGGGATTACAGTTGTGAGCCACCATGCCTGGTCCTGAACAGTCATTTGTACACCAATATTCATAGCAGCGTTATTCAGAGTAGTCAAAACATGAAAGCAACACAAATATTCATCAACAAATGAGTAGATAAAATGTGATATATACATACAATGGAACATTAGCCTTAAAAAGTGATAAAATTCTGACACATGCTGTAACACAGATGAACTTTGAAGACATTATAATAAGTGAAACAAGCCACAAGAAATAACAATACAAAATAACAAACAGAATAACACACCAAAAAATCAAATACTGTATGATTCCTCTTATATGATGCTGCTGAATGAATGGTGTCTACTCAGAATTCATATGTTAACGCCCCAACTCCCAGTGTGACTGGATTTGGAGATGGGACTTTTATGGAGATAATGAAGGTTGAACCGTTGAACCGGCCACCACGCCCGGTTAATGTTTTGTATTTTTAGTAGAGACGGGGCTTCTCCGTGTTGGTCAGGCTGGTCTCAAACACCTGACCTCAGGTGATCCACTCGCCTTGGCTTTTTGAAGTGCTGGGAAGGTCATCAGGGTGTGGCTCTGATCCAACAAGATTTGTGTCCTTATAAGAAAAGACACAGAGGCTGGGCATAGTGGCTCACGCCTGTAATCCCAACACTTTGGGAGGCCAAGTCAGGCAGATTGCTTGAGGTCAGGAGTTCAAGACCAGTCTGGCCAACATGGTGAAACCCCATCTCTACTAAAAATACAAAAATTAGCCAGGCATAGTGGTGGGCACCTGTAATCCCAGCTACTCAGGAAGCTGAGGCAGGAGATTCTCTTGAACCTGAGAGGCGGAGGTTGCAGTGAGCGGAGATCGCACCACTGCACTCCAGCCTAGGCAACAAAGTGAGACTCCATCTTCAAAAAAAAAAAAAAAACAACTTTCATTTCCAAAAAAAAAAAGACACAGAGACCTCTGTTTCTCCCCGCCGCCTGAGAATGCAGTGAGAAGGCCAGAGCCTACAGCTAGAAAGAGAGCCCTCACCAAAACCAACTATACTGGCACTTTGCTCTCAGGCTTTTGGCCTCCAGAACTTCAGCCTGACTGTTAAGTTACCCAGTTTATGATATTTTGCTGTGGCAGCCCAAGCTGACTAAGACATGCGAGGGACTACAGTAGCCAAATTCATAGAGACAGAAAGTAGAACAGTGGTTACCAGGGGCTAGGAGGCGAGGGGACTAGGAAGTTACTGTTTACTTACAGTTTCCGTTTAAGATGACAAAAAATTCTGAAGGTGGATGGTGGTGATGGTTACACAGCAATGTGAATGTATTGAATGCCATTGAACTGCACATTGACAGATGATTAAAATGGTACATTTTACGTTATCTATATCTTACAATTTTAAAAATTAAAAAAAAAAAGAAAAAAAGCTCAAAAAAAAAAAAAAAAAAAGAGTCTAAGGGACATTTTATGGCCTCTCTGGAACACTGGTTCTGTATGGTCAGCCTGGGTCAAGCTTCCACCTTTCCTGTCATCTTGCCACAGGCGCACTGAAGATGTTCTGCTAGTGGCTTTGGGATACACACAGTTCAGCAGATAAGACACAGGAGAACATTTTAATTTCTGTCTAAATGAGCTCTAGAGCTCTGCTGTCACTGAATTTAAAAGTCTTTTTCCCAAGAGTAAAAAAAATTCGGGAAGGAAAAATGCATGCAGCTGGAGCCTGAATGAGCAGTTTTGTCTCCCAAGACCGGAAAACACCTGTTCCCAGCAGACTTTCTATTGAATTTTATATGGCTTTCAAAAATAGCCCACTTCTTAGCTGACTGGCAAGATTTAGTTATGTTTGGTTGTCTTCCACAATTTTATCTAAGCTCTAGCAATCACACAACATTTTATTTATTTTTTAGCAGGGAAACGGGTATACAAAATTACTGTCATAGCTTCCCTAGATCAACTTGTAGTTTTGATAAATCCGGAAGCTTGTAACAGCAAAGCACATGTTGTTAGAAAGCGCTGGAATCAAGATACACAACCAGAAGGGGCTTGAGGTGACAGAACCCTGCGACTCTGGGCAGGGGCTCTTGGGCCAGCAGTGTTAGTAGATTCTCAGAGCTTGCTAGAAATGCGGAATTTTCATCTGTACCCCGGACCCACTGAATCAAAACCTGCATTTTCACAAAATCTCCAGGAATATTCACTAAAGTTTGAGAAGCTCTGAGAGTGACCTTCAGAACTTCCTCAGTGGCATTGCCTGAACACTGATTAAAAATGCATATTCCTGGGTCCTGCCCAACACCTGTGAAAATTACCCCATTATGATTCTTAGGCAAACGAGCTTCAGAACTATTGCAGTAGGTGTCTTTTAGGAAGGAAAGCCACTCTGGCGGGGTGCAGTGGCTCATACCTGTAGTCCCAGCACTTTGGGAGGCCAAGAGGAGAGACCAAGACTTGCCTGGGTAATGTAGCGAGACTACCGTGTCTAGATATATATTAAAAAATTAGCTGGGCACAGTGGCACATGCCTATAGTCCTAGTTATTAAGAAGAATCGCTTATGCATGCCCGGAGTTCGAGGCTGCAATGACCTATATGATTGAGCCACTGCACTCCAGCCTGGGTGACAGTCACCCAGCAGTACCCTGTCTCAAAAAAAAAAAAAAAAAAAAAAAGGCCAGACACAGTGCCTTACACTGTAATCCCAGCATTTTGGGAGGCCAAGGCTGGTGGGTTACCTAAGCTCAGGAGTTCGAGACCAGCCTGGCCAACATGGCCAAACCCTGTCTCCACTAAAAATAAAAAATAAAAATTTAAAAATTAGCCAGGTGTGGTGGTGCATGCCTATAGTCCCAGCTACTCGGGAGGGTAAAGCAGGAGGATGGCTTGAACCTGGAAGGTGAAGGCTGCAGTGAGCCCAGATGGCACCACGATCACACCACTGCACTCCAGCCTGGGTGACAGAGCGAGACTCCAGGAAAAAAAAAAAAAAAAAAGAAAGAAGGGAGGAAGGAAGGAAAGAAAGAAGGAAAGAAAGACCCTTTGTGCTAGTGGAATTTGAAGGGCCCTTTGCTCTCCACTCCCGGTTTTGTTACAGGAAAGGGGTCCGGATCCAGACCCCAAGAGAGGATTCTTGGATCTCATGCAATAAGTAATTCAGGGCGAGTCCGTAAAGTGAATGCAAGTTTATTAAGAAAGTAAAGGAATAAAAGAATGACTACTCCATGGACAGAGCAGCCTCAAGGGCTGCTGGTTGCCCATTTTTATGGTTATTTCTTGACTAAATGCTACACAAGGGGTGGATTACTCATGCCTCCCCTTTTTAGACCTTATTGGGTAACTTCCTCATGTTGCCATGGCATCTGTAAACTGTCATCGCGCTGGTGGGAGCGTAGCAGTGAGGACGACCAGAGGTCACTCTCGTCGCTATCTTGACTTCGGTGGGTTTTGACTGGCTTCTTTAGTGTAACCTGTTTTATCAGCAAGGTCTTTGTGACCTGTATCTTGTTCCGACCTCCTCTCTCATCCTGTGACTTAGAATGCTTTAACCACCTGGGAATGCAGTCCAGTAGGTCCCAGCCTCATTTTATCCAGCCCTTACCCCAGATGGAGTTGCTCTGGTTCAAATGCCTCTGACAGTTTGAATGGATTTTCAGGACGTTTCTATCATTCCAATTTCATTCTCTCAATCTCCATTTCTTCCCACCCCACCACACGCCAATACAATGGGGTTGAGATAAGAAAGGAAGCCAGGGAAAGACAACCTTTGCACAAAATTTTCTGAAGGATAAACTCTAAAAGGATGCAAAGCTCAGACTTCTCACCAGGCTTACCCTGGAGTAGCCTCCGGATGTGTCATCAGGACTGGGTGTGGCTGAAACCACTTTTCTCCTCCCAGGCAGTAGTGTTAATGACCTGGCAGCTTCTCCCTCAAAGGCTTACCTTTGAAAAACCAGACCTGTATGTGGTGAGACCCAAGGGCC
Source organism: Rhinopithecus roxellana (assembly GCF_007565055.1). NCBI lineage: Eukaryota > Metazoa > Chordata > Mammalia > Primates > Cercopithecidae > Rhinopithecus > Rhinopithecus roxellana. The sequence goes on along the minus strand of NC_044559.1, from coordinate 54,638,678 downwards.
TGGGAAGATTCCGCCCCAGCTCACAGTCATGTCTGAGATTTCACCACCTGAGCTCTGCTTCTCCACGGCTGGGAGCACTGATGTGCGATCTGTGAGCTGTTCCAGCAAACACTGCAAAGAGCATTTGTTGATTTAGGTCTTTCTGCCCAGGCATCTAGTTGAGAGGATAATCTTACTGGCTGGAGGTAAAGGCCAGGGGTCTGGGAAAAGAGAAGCGTGCAGTATTTGGGGTACAGGAGGGGGAATGGACACCGAGAGGTGTCACCTACTTCTTGCGGGCTGAAGACCAACATTGGCCAGCTGAGATAAAAGCATATATGGGGAGCTATGCTCCCTACCCCACTGCCCTGGCGACATGTGGGGCCTGGATAAAGGTAACCAGAAATTAACTGCCAGAGCTGTAGGAGATAGTGTGAACTGGATGTCTGTCCTGCCCCTTTACCCTGCAGAGGAGGAGGCTGAGTTCCTGTGAAGCCTTGGCAACCTGCAGGACTGCAGTGTGGCATGGTGTGGGACCAGACTGTGGCTCTGGAGGGCAGTGCAGCCTCTCTCCAATGCATCTCTCTGCCTTCAGGCAGGAAGCCAGAAAACAGGGTTTGTAAGAACTGAGTCCCAGGCTTGCATGTGATAATACGTTTTATATCTGCACCAGATGGCAGGCAGCTTATTAAAAGAATGGGCGTTAGCGTCAGCTAGACATGGGTTCAAATCTGAGCCACTTATTTGCTCAGGTGATGATTCAATTTTGAGATAGGGTCTCACTCCCTTCACCCAGGCTTGGAGTGCAGTGGTGGAATCATGGCTCACTACAGCCTCAACTTCCCAGGCTCAGGTGATCCTCCAACCTCAGCCTCCTGGGTAGCTGAGATTACAGGTGTGCACCACCACACCTGGATAATTTTTGTATTTTTAGTAGAGACGGGGTTTCTCCATGTTGGCCAGGCTGGTCTTGAACTCCTAGGCTCAAGTGATCCTCCCACCTCGGCCTCCCAAAGTGGTGGGATTACAGGCATGAGTCACCATGCCTACAGGTGATGATTCTGAGTTTCATTTCCCACATCGATAAAATGAGAATATGAGTACAGTTTTCTTTCTGAAAATTCAGTGAGCATATGAATGAGAATCCAAAAGATCCCTCTGAGTATCTCTTATTAAAGTGTAGATGCTGGATTAGTTATTGGGGGTTGCTGAGAATCTGTATTTCTTTTTTTTTTTTGAGCCGAAGTCTCACTCTTGTCCCCAGGCTCTGGAGTGCAGTGCTATAATCTCAGGTCACTGCAACCTCCGCCTTCCAGGTTCAAGCGATTCTCCTGCCACAGCCTCCCAAATAGCTGGGATTACAGGCGTCTGCCGCCATGCCCAGCTAATTTTTGTTTTTTTAGTAGAAACGGGGTTTCACCATGTTGGTCAGGCTGGTCTCGAACTCCTGACCTCAGGCGATCCATCTGCCTCAGCCTCCCAAAGTGCTGGGATTACAGGCATGAGCCACCGGACCTGGCCGAGAATCTACATTTCTAACAAGTTCCCTTACCAAATGGGAAACTTAAATTTTTAAAAAAGATTCGTAAGTTTTAATTCTCAAAAAATTTTGTCCTTGCAAAGAAGCTGGGAAAAAAGTAGTGCAAAGAATTTCCGCAGAGCCTTCACCCAATTTCCCTAAAAGTTAATATTTGAGATGTCATCACAGGTCAATGATCAAAACAAGGAAACTGGCACTGTAGCAATGCTATTAACTAATCTTCAGACATTTTTTGAATTTCATCAATTTTCCCACTATTGTCCTTTTTCCAGACAAGGATCCATGAAAGATCACACAGATTTAATCATCCTGTCTCCTCGGACGCCTTTCATCTGAGTCACATTATACACAGACTTTCAGTGAGAGGCAGCTATACCAACAATGATAAACCGTTTGAATTTCTTTCTTTCTTTTGAGACAGGGTCTTGCTCTGTTGCCCAGGCTGGAGTGCAGCCATGTGATCATAGCTCACTGCAGCCTCCATCTCCTGGGCTCAAGAGATCCTCTCACCTTAGCCTCCCTAGTGGCTGGAACCACACATGTGTGGGGCTAATTTTTAATTTTTCATAGAGATAGGGGACTATGTTGCCCAGGCTCCTGCTTGAATTTCTTACACTTGTTTGAATTCAAGTGGTTCTTCAAAAAGTGTTTATAAGATTCACCTAGAGAGCTTGTTTTACCTGTTCACTCCCAGAGAAACAGATTCTGTAGGGTTTGCGTGATGTTAGGGGATATGCTTTTTTTTTTTTTTTTTAAATTTAAGACAGAGTCTCACTCTGTCACCCAGGCTGGAGTGCAGTGGTATGATCTTGGCTCACTGCAACTTCTACCTCCTGGGCTCAAACAATTCTCCTGCCTCAGCTTCTGGAGTAGCTGGGACTACAGTTGCATGCCACCACACCCAACTAATTTTTTATTTTTAGTAGAGATGGGGTTTCACTATGTTGGCCCAGCTGGTCTCAATCTCCTGACCTCAGGTGATCGGCCTGCCTTGGCCTCCCAAAATGCTGGGATTACAGGTGTGAGCGACCGCGCCTGGCTTTTTTTTTTTTTTGACAGAGTCTCACTCTGTTGCCCAGCCTGGAGTGCAGTGGCACGATCTCAGTTCACTGCAACCTCCTTCTCCCAGGTTCAAACAATTCTCCCGTCTCAGCCTCCCTAGCTGGGATTACAGGCACGACGAGCCACCAAGCCCGGCTAATTAATTTTTGTATTTTTAGTAGAAACGGGGTTTCACTATATTGGCCAGGCTGGTCTCGAACTCCTGACCTCAAGTGATCCTCCTGCTTCAGCCTCCCAAAATGCAGAGATTACAGGCGTGAGCCACCGCGCCTGGCCAGGATATGCATTTTTATCAGCGAGTCAAGTGATTCCTATGTGGGTGATTGGAGGACCAGACTTTGAGAAACAGTGTCCAAAAGTGTAAGCATTTGCTGTGTGATCCCTCTCTCCTTACATAAGGAAAAACTATCTATGTTTAAAAACACTTCAAAGCATTCCAATCACATGGTGACATTTCTAGAGATAGCCTGTGTGTAGCCCTGTTCCCAATCTCTATCCCTCTTGATAACACAAGTGGAGGCAAAACGGTACGCTCTGTTTTTGCACTTTGCACTTTCTTTGGTCACCTAACTGGGCCTTTCATTGTCCACGTTTTCTGGGCAGCTGTGCGGTTTCGCTCGTTCCCAAAGATTGCCACTAGGGGGCACCAGTGACTTCAGTGACTCCCCCCATCACTAATCAAGTGACCAAATTAGCAGGCAATTACCAAATGTTTAGAGAGAAGGTAGAATGTTTTATCAGCCAGTTTACCACCTATGGCCTTACAGATCTGGCTCTTTTTGCTTTTGATTACATTACAGTGAATTTCAGTGCCACTAACTTTGGGCCATCTCCCTATCTACATTAGAATGAATTCCAGAACCACTAACTTTGGTCCTTCTATCATTAATACTTAAAGAAGTGTGTTTGCATGGAGATGTGGGGTGCGTAGGCTTGGACCAGGACCGAGGACATCTGCCGGACAGGGGTTTGGTCCGAGCTGTTTTGGGCAGAAAGGGCAGCTATGAAAAATGCAGCAGCCCTGTAGAGGTCCAAACACAGAACTGCAGGCTTGACACTTCCCCGACCAGCTCTCTGTTACCCTTTTTACTTCCCTCTCCCCAAGCCTCTTGCTCCAAAAGAAGACAGTGAACACTCCCGGGGTGGCGGTTCACACCTGTAATCTAGCACGTGGGGAGGCCAGGGCATGAGGATTGCCTGAGCCCACGAGTTTGAGACCAGTCCTGGCAACATAGTGAGACCCTGTCTCTACAAAAAATAAATATAATAAAAATCAGCCAGTCATAATGGTGCACACTTGTCCCACCTACGGGGGAGGCTAAGGTGGGAGGATCACTCGAGCCTGGGAGTTCAAGGCTGCAGTGAGCTGTGGTTGTGTCGTGCCACTGCACTGCACTCCTGACTGGGTGACAGAGTGAGACCCTCTCTCTCTGTGTCTCTCAAAAAAAAGAAAAAAAAAAAGTGAACAGAAATAATACCTTTTGTTTTTTTGTGATGGAGTTTCGCTCTCGTTGCCCAGGCTGGAGTGCAATGGCGCAATCTCGGCTCACCGCAACCTCTGCCTCCCAGGTTGAAGCGATTCTCCTGCCTCAGCCTACCAAGTAGCTGAGATTACAGGCATGCACCATCATGCCCAGCTAATTTTGTATTTTTACTAGAGACGTGGTTTCTCGGTTTTGGTCAGGCTGGACTCAAACTCCCGACCTCAGGTGATCCGCCTGCCTTGGCCTCCCAAAGTGCTGGGATTACAGGCATGAGCCACCACACCCAGCCAAAAATTTTTAATTGCGGTAAAATACATATGGCATAAAAGTTACATCTTATTTTATATATATATATGTAATAAAAATATATATGGGTATGTGTGTGTGTATATACATATTTATTTATTTAGAGACAGGATCTTGCTCTGTCACCAAGGCTGGAGTACAGTGGTACCTTGAACTCTGGGACTCAAGTGATCCTCCTGCCCCAGCCTCCTGAGTAGCTGGGACTACAGGCACACTACACCCAGCTAATTTTTTAATTTTTTGTAGAGACAGGGTCTTGCTTTCTTGCAAGACCTCTTAGCTTCTTAGGTCTCAAACTCTTAGCTTCAAGCAATCCTCCTGCCTCAGCCTCCCAAAGCACTCGATTACAGACTCTAGCCACTGCACCCAGCCTTTCTTTATTTTTATTTTTATTTATTTTTTTGAGACGGAGTCTCACTCTGTCGCCCAGGCTGGAGTGCAGTGGCGGGATCTCAGCTCACTGCAAGCTCCGCCTCCTGGGTATAGGCCATTCTTCTGCCTCAGCCTCCCGAGTAGCTGGGACTACAGGCGCCCACCACCTCGCCCGGCTAGTTTTTTGTATTTTTTAGTACAGACGGGGTTTCACTGTGTTAGCCAGGATGGTCTCGATCTCCTGACCTCATGGTCTGCCCGTCTCGACCTCCCAAAGTGCTGGGATTACAGGCTTGAGCCACCGCGCCAGGCCCTTTCTTTATTTTTAAGTGTGCAGTTCAGTAGTCCTAAGTATCTTCACATTGTTGTGCAACCAATTTCCAGAGTTCTTTTCATCTTGTAAAACTCCAGCCTGGAGTGCAATGGCGTTAATCTCGGCTCACCGCAACCTCCGCCCCTCCAGGTTCAAGCAATTCTCCCACCTTAGTCTCTCAAATATCTGGGAATACAGGCACCCACTACTGAGCCTGCTAATTTTTTGTATTATTAGTAGAGACAGGGGTTTCACCATATTGGTCAGGCTGGTCTCAAACTCCCGACCTCAGGTGATCTGCCCACTTTGGTCTCCCAAAGTGCTGGGATTACAGGCGTGAGCCACTGCGCCCAGCCTCCTCTTGTAAAACTGAAGCTCTATACTTCTTAAATATCAATTCCCTGTTTCTGCCTCCCTTAGTCTCTGGCGACCATCTTTCTGCTTTTTATTTCTATGAGTTTGAGTACTTTAGATATCTTATATATGTGGAATCATACCGCATTTGTCTTTGTGTGACTTTTATTTCACTTAGCATAAGGTCCTCAAGGTTCATCCATGTTGTAGCATGGGACAGGATTTCCTTTTTTAAGGCTTACTAATATTTCATTGTATGTATACACCACATTTTCCTTGTTGATGGACACTGTTTGTTTCTACATTTTGGTTACTGTGAATAGTGTTGCTATGAACATAAGTGTACAAATATCTCTTCAAGACCTTGCTTTCAATTCTTTGAGATGGATACTTAGCAGTGGAATTCCTAGGTCATATGGTAATTCTACTTTTTTTTTTTTTTTTTTTTTTTTTTGAGACAGAATCTGGCACTGTCGCTCAGGCTGGAGTGCAGTGGCACGATCTCAGCTCACTGCAAGCTCCGCCTCCCAGGTTCACACCATTCTCCTGCCTCAGCCTCCGCAGTAGCTGGGACTACAGGCGCCCACTACGCCCAGTTAATTTTTTGTATTTTTAGTAGAGACGGGGTTTCGCTGTGTTAGCCAGGATGGTCTCGATCTCCTGACCCCGTGATCCACCCGCCTAGGCCTCCTAAAGTGCTGGGATTACATGCATGAGCCACCGCGCCCAGCGAGTAATTCTATTTTTAAGTTTTTGAGCAACTGCTCTACTCTTTCTTATAGTGGTTGCATTATTTTACATTCCCACCAACAGTGCAGAAGCATTCTGACTTTTCCACATTCTCGCCAACACTTATTGTTTGGCTTTTATTATTTTATTTTATTATTATTATTTTTTTGAGACGGAGTCTCGCTCTGTGCAGTGGCGGGATCTCAGCTCACTGCAAGCTCTGCCTCCCGGGTTTACACCATTCTTCTGCCTCAGCCTCCCGATTAGCTGGGACTACAGGCGCCCGCCACCTCGCCCGGCTAGTTTTTTTTTTTTGTATTTTTTAGTAGAGACGGGGTTTCATCGTGTTAGCCAGGATGGTCTTGATCTCCTGACCTCGTGATCCGCCCGTCTTGGCCTCCCAAAGTGCTGGGATCACAGGCTTGAGCCACCGTGCCCGGCCTTGTTTCGCTTTTAAAAAAACAATAGTAGGCCGGGTGTGGTACGATTACAGCTGAATGCAGCCTCAACCTCCTGGGCTCAAGCAATCCTCCTCCCTCAGTCTCCTGCGTAGCTAGGACTACAGGAATGTGCCATTATGCCCCCCCCTTTTTTTTTTTTGATAGAGATGGTGTGTCAGTACGTTGCCCAGGCTGGTCTTGAAATCCTGGCCTCAAGCAATCCTCCTACCTCACTCTCCCAAAGTGTTGGGATTACAGGCATGAACCTCCGAGCTGAGCCAGAAGTTTCACATTTTGATGTCATCTAATTTGTGCATTTTTTCTTTTGTTGCTTATGACTTTGGTATCACATCCAATAAATCTCACCAAATCTAAGAAGCTTTTTCTTTATATTTTCTCCTAAAAGTTCTAGAGTTTTCAGTCTTAAATTTATTTATTTTATTTTTGAGACGGAGTTTTGCTCTTGTTGCCCAGGCTGCAGTGTAGTGGCCTGATCTTGGCTCACCACAACCTACCTCCGCCTCCTGGGTTCAAGTGATTCTCCTGCCTCAGCCTCCCACATAGCTGGAATGACAGGCATGCACCACCATGCCCAGCTAATTTTGTATTTTTAGTAGAGATGAAGTTTCTCCATCTTTGTCAGGCTGGTCTCCAACTCCTTACCTCAGGTGATCTCCCCGTCTTGGCCTCCCAAAGTGCTGGGATTACAGGTGTGAGCTACTGTGCCAGGCTTATTTTATTATTATTATTTTTTAAGAGAGAATATCATTCTGCTGCCCACTCTGGAGTGCAGTGGCACAATCTTGGCTCACTGCAACCTCTACCTCCCACGTTCAAGCAATTGTCCTGCCTCTACCTCCCGAGTAGCTGGGGTTACAGGTGTGCGCCACCATGTCCAGCTAATTTTTGTATTTTTAGTAGAGATGTGGTTTCACCATGTTGTCCTGGCTGAGTCTCGAACATCTGACCTCAAGTGATCCGCCCACCTGGGCCTTCCAAAGTGCTGGGATTACAGGCTTAAGCCACTGCTCTATATCTGTCTTAATGCCATGACCATACCGTTTTGATTACTACAAGTTTTAGTAAGTTTTGAAATCAGGAAGTGTGAGCCCTCCAATGTGGTTCTTTTTCAAGATTGTTTTGGCTAGGCAGGATCCCTTGACATTTAGGAAGAGTTTTCTATTTCTGCAAAAATTGCTGTGGTAATTTTGATAAGGGTTGCATTAAATCTGTAGCTCACCTTGGGTAGTGTTAATATCTTTTTTTTTTTTTTTTTTTTTGAGACGGAGTCTCGCTCTGTCGCCCAGGCTGGAGTGCAGTGGCCGGATCTCAACTCACTGCAAGCTCTGCCTCCCGGGTTTATGCCATTCTCCTGCCTCAGCCTCCTGAGTAGCTGGGACTACATGCGCCCACCACCTCGCCCAGCTAGTTTTTTGTATTTTTTTTTTTACTAGAGACGGGGGTTTCACCGGGTTAGTCAGGATGGTCTCGATCTCCTGACCTCGTGATCTGCCCGTCTCGGCCTCCCAAAGTGCTGGGATTACAGGCTTGAGCCACCACGCCTGGCCTGTGTTGATACCTTAATAAGTCATCCTATCCACGAACACAAGAGGTCTTTTCATTAATTTGTGTCTTTTCTTCAGCCATGTTTTGTAGTTTTCAGTGTATAAATCTTTCATCTCCTGTTTAAAGTATTCCGAAGTATTTTATTCTTGTTGGTGCTATTGTGTCCGGAATTGGTGGGTTCTTGGTCTTGCTGACTTAAAGAATGAAGCCATGGACCCTCACGGTGTCACAGTTCTTAAAGATGGTGTGTCTGGACTTTGTTCCTTCAGAGGTTCAGATGTGTCTGGAGCTTCTTCCTTCTGGTGGGTTCGTGGTCTGGCTGACACGAGCGAAGCTGCAGACCTTTGCAGTGAGTGTTACAGCGCTTAAAGGCCCCGCGGGTCTGGAGTTGTTCCGTCTTCCCGGTTGGTTCATGGTTTCACTGGCTTCAAGAGTAAAGCTACAGACCTTTGCGGTGAGTGTTACGGCTCATAAAGGCAGCCTAGACCCTAAGAGAGAAAGAAAAAGCTTCCGCAGTGCAGAAGGGGAACGGAGTGGGTTGCAGCTGGTTGGCTGGGAAGCCTGTTTTTATTCCCTTATCTGACCCCCCCCCCTCACATCCTGCTGATTGGTCCATTTTACAGAAAGCTGATTGGTCTGTTTTACAGAGAGCTGACTGGTCCATTTTGACAGGGTGCTGACTGGTGCATTTAGTATCCCAGAGCTAGACACGGAGTGCTGATTGGTGCATTTACAATCCTCTAGCTAGACATAAACGTTCTCCAAGTCCCCACTAGATTAGCTAGAGGTAGAGCATGGTTGGTGCGTTTACAAACCTTGAGCTAGACACAGAGTGCTGATTGGTGTGTTTACAAACCTTGAGTTAGACACAGAGTGTTGATTGGTGCATTTACAATCCTTTAGCTAGACACAGAGTACTAGACAGAAAAGTTCTCCAGTCCCCAACAGACTCAGAAGCCCAGCCGGCTTCACCCCGTGGATCCTGCACTGGGGCCGCAGGTGGAGCTGCCCGCCAGTCCTGCGCCTCCTGCACCAGCACTCCTCAGCCCCTGTGCGGTGGAGGTCCGGGGTGCTGGTAGGGGAGGCTCCAGCCGCGGGGGAGTCCACCGCGGCGGGGAGGGGGAAGAAGTGGGGGGAGTGGAAAGTGGGTGGGGGATTAGGGCATGTGGGCTGCAGGTCGGGAGCCCTGCCCCACGGGAGGCAGCGGAGGCCCCGTGAGAACTCGAGCACAGTGCCAGCGGGCTGGCACTGCTGGGGGACAGAAAGGCAGCGCATCTGCAGCTTCATTCTTGAAGTCAGTGAGACCAAGAACCCACCGATTCTGGACACACTATTATAAATGGATTGTTTTCTTAATTTGTCTGTTAGTTCTTCATTCTTTTTTTTTTTTTTATTTTTACCCAGTGAAAACTGGAAAATATACTGGACAAGTTCTAAAAAAGCTGTACCACATTTTTCAAACTTCATGTATAAAAACAAGAGACTTTCCTGTGATTTTTTATCTTGCAACTTTGCTGAATCTATTTATTATTTCTTTTTCTTTTTAAATATGTATATTTCTTTCTTTTTTCTTTCTTTCTTTTTTTTTTTTTTGAGACCAAGTCTTGCTCTGTTGCTGAGGCTGGACTGCAGTGGCGCGATCTCCGCTCACTGCAACCTCTGCCTCCCAGGTTCAAGCAACTCTCCCTGCCTCCGCCTCTGGAGTAGCTGGGATTACAGGCGCCCATCATTGCGCCTGGCCAATTTTTGTATTTTTAGTAGAGACAGAGTTTTGCCATGTTGGATAGGCTGGTCTTGAACTCCTGACCTAAGTTGATCTGCCCCCCTCGGCCTCCTAAAGTGCTGGGATTACAGGCGTGAGCCACCGTGCCCGGCCTGCTGAATCTATTATTTCTAACAGGTGTGTGTGTGTGTGTGTGTGTGTGTGAGAGTGTGTGTGTAGTCTTCAGGGTTTTCTACATATAAGATCATGTTATATGAAGAGATAATTTTACTTCTTCCTTTCTGATTTAGATGAGTTTTATTTCTTTTCCTTGCCTAATTGCTCTCACTGGGACTTCTAGTATTATGTCCAATGGAAGTGGTGAAAATGGGCATCCTTGTCTTATTTCTGATCTTAGATGAAAACTTTTTACTCTTTTACCATTTAGTATAATGTTAGCTGTGGGGTTTTCATATGTGTCAATGAAGAGTTTTCACGCAGAACACTTCCGACACTAAATATATGGAGTTTTTCCACACCAACAACTGGTTCCAACCCTCTGGACACCAACTGGGTGTCCTACAGTTCAATGCTGACACTGCCTGGATTTAGTGTAGACCACACAGGCTAAGGGCTCAGTCCTACAAGACCACCCTCATTCCAGACACCAGTCACAGGTCCCAGGTTGCCACCTGTACTTCTGACTAACTGTAATTGGGTATAAATTGGGAGTTCCTGTGACCATCCACCCACATTCAGGTTTGATAGTTTGCTACAATGGCTCACAAAACTCAAGAAATGGCTTTACTATTACCAGTTTATTATAAAGAATACAACTCAGAAACAGCCAAATGGAAAAGATGCATAAGACAAGGTACAGGGATGGGATGGGGTTGGTGGTGCTGAGCTTCTTTTTTTGGGGGGGACGGAGTTTCGCTATTGTTGCCCAGGCTGGAGTGCAATGTCCCGATCTCCGCACACAGCAGCCTCGGGCTCCCTGGGGTTCAAGCGATTGTCCTGCCTCAGCCTCCTGAGTAGCTAGGATTTCAGGCGCCCACCACCATGCCCGGCTAATTCTGTGTTTTTAGTAGAGATGGGGTTTCTCCATGTTGGTCAGGCTGGTCTCAAACTCCTGACCTCAGATGATCCACCTGCCTCGGTCTCCCAAAGTGCTGGGATTACAGGCATGAGTCACCGTGCCCGGCCTGGTGGTGCTGAGCTTCTGTACCCTCTCTGGGCGTGCCACCCTCCCAGCACCTTGATGTGTTCACCAATCCAGAAACTCTCTGAGCCCTAGTATTTAGGGGGTTTTATGGAGGTTCCATTAAGTAGGTATGACTGATTAAATCATTGGCCATTGGTAATTGAATCCAATCTCTAGCCCCTCTTCACTTCCTTCAAGGCTGGGGGTCAGACTGAAAGTTCTAGTCCATTAGTCACATGGTTGGTTCCTCTGGCAATCAGCCCCCATCCTGGAGCTGTTTAGGGGCCCACAAACAGTCACCTTATTGGCATAAACACAGGTATTGTTGAAAGGGGCTGGTTACGAATAACAAGAGATGCTCCTTTCACCGCTATCACTGGGGAAATTCCAAGGGTTTTGAACCAGGGACAAAGAACAAATATATACATTTCTGATGATCACCTCTTTATTATGCTGTGGTAGTTTCCCTCTATTCTTAGTTTGTTGCGTGTTTTTCTCATGAAGGGTATTGAATGTTGTCCAATTCTGTGTTAGTTGAGAAGATTGTGTGAGTTTTTTTCTATCATTCTGTTAATGAGGTGTATATTACATTGGTTGATTTTCATATGTTGAATCATCCTTGCATTCTGGCAATAAATCCCATATGATTATCTTGTATAATCCTCTTAATGTGCTCCTGATTTCTGTTTGCTAGTATTTTGTTAAAGACATTGTAAGCAGGCTGGGCATGGTGGCTCATGTCTGTAGGCCAAGGTGGGTGGATCACTTCAGGTCAGGAGTTCAAGACCAGCTTGGTCAACATGGTGAAACCCTGTCTCTACTAAAAACACAAAAACTACCTGGGCATGGTGCGTGCTTGTAGTCCCAGCTACTCAAGAGGTTGAGGTCGGAGAATTGCTTCAGTCTGGGAGGTAGAGGCTGTAGTGAGCCAAGACTGAACCACTGGACTCCAGCCCTTGGGTGACAGAGGGAGTCTTCATCTCAAAAAAAAAAAAAAAAAAAAAAAAAAGATATGTAAGAAGACAGGGAGGGTCTCCAGGGACTATAGGAATTTAATCAACTTGAGCAATCAGCCTTTTTTCCCCCCAAACCCTGTATGGAATGTGGTCACCCAGTTAGTTTAACACAGCCCCTGACAGACCCCAGCAACTTATAGATGAACCCCAGTTAACTTTCCTCATTACTATGCCAAACTCTGGACACACCCTGGGAGGAGCTATCACTTTATTACCATAATACATGATCTATGTGCTGACATAATGATTCACTGCATCTGTGCAACTGGGACCCTCTCCTCTATGTGCAATGATGCATCCTCTCCCATCTCCATCACCCATCAAACCCTCCTGTCACTTTCGCTCAGGGAGACACTGCTTTGGAGAATGTGCCCAGTGCTCTTTTTTTTTTTTTTTTTTGTTGAGACAGAGTCTCGTTCTGTCGCCCAGGCTGGAGTGCAGTGGCTGGATCTCAGCTCACTGCAAGCTCCGCCTCCCGGGTTTACGCCATTCTCCTGCCTCAGCCTCCTGAGTAGCTGGGACTACAGGCGCCCGCCACCTCGCCCAGCTAGTTTTTTGTATATTTTAGTAGAGACGGGGTTTCACCGTGTTAGCCAGGATGGTCTCGATCTCCTGACCTCGTGATCCGCCCGTCTCGGCCTCCCAAAGTGCTGGGATTACAGGCTTGAGCCACCGCGCCCGGCCAGTGCTCTCTTTATGTGTGCCAAGTAATAAAATTCATGTTGATTAAAACCCACACTCTCATGGGGAGTTGTCTGTTACTCGCCAGGTGGATGAACCCTGGTTTTTTTTCTGGGTAACAAATCTTACATCAATACTCACACCAGGGATATTGGTCTGTGGTTTTATTTTCTTGTATTATCTTTGCATAAATAAATAAATAAATAAATAAATAAATAAATAAATAAATATATTTTTAAGACGAGATCTTGCTCTATCACCCAGGCTGGAGTGCAGTGGCACAATCTTGGCTCACTGCAACCTCTGCCTCCGGGTTTAAGTGATTCTCCTGCCTCAGCCTCCTGAGTAGTTGGGATTACAGGCATTCACCACCTTGCCCGGCTAATTTTTGTATTTTTGGTAGAGATGGGGTTTCACCATGTTGATTGGCTGGTCTTGAACTCCTGAACCTCAGATGATCCACTCACCATGGCCTCCCAAAGTGCTGGGATTACAGGATTACAGGCGTGAGTCACTGTGCCTGGCACTTTTATATATTTCACTACAAGTTTATATAAAAAATAATAACTGTTTAGCAAGCAGTTCATTAAATGCCTGAAAATGTTAACAGCTGATTCTCATGAGCCAATGTGAGTGGGCTCCAGTATATCTTGGCCAAACTTTGCATGTCTTTTGCAATTTAGGCCACAGTGAACTGAGTCAATTTCTCATAGTAATAGAACAGGAAATGAAGGGTATACGTGCCTATAACTTATTTGGCAAAAAACTGAAAAACCAGAACAAATACCAAGCTGTGAATTATTTCCCAAATGCCTATCGGAATGCATCATCTTAACAGCATAAAATTCAGTCCTTTTTACTCAAAGGCATTGTGTACTTTATCCTTTTTTTCCCTCTAAACATTGGAGCGAGTGAATACTGTACTTGCATATCTCATTTAATTCTCTCAATAATGAACAATGTGGGTACTATTTTTCTCCCCATTTTAGACACTTAAGTTTAGGGAAGGTAAGTGACTTAAGCAAAATCACACAGCTAGCCGGCAATACAGCCAGGATTTGAACCATAGCTGCCTGGACCTCAGTGGTCATCTGATCACACCTTTACACATCTACAATAGCACATGACATAGTTAATATTTG
>NC_044559.1:53632153-53659688 GCF_007565055.1 Rhinopithecus roxellana | reverse complement strand
ATTGCATTCCAGCCTGGGTGACAAAAGAAAGCGAAACTCCATCTTAAAGAAAAAAAGAAAAGCTTTAATGAGGCCAGCATGGTGGCTCACTGTAGTCCCAGTGCTTTGGAAGCCTGAGGCAGGAGGATCACTTGAGGATAGGCGTTCAAGACCAGCCTGGGTAAGACCATGTATCTCACAAAAAATAAAACTAAAAAATTTAGTTGGGTGGTGACATGTGCCTGCACTCCTAGCTACTTGGGAGGGTGAAGTGGGAGGATCACTTGCGCTTAGGAATCCAAAGCTACAGTGAGCTATGATTGCACCAATGCACTCCAACTTAGGCAACAGAGTGGAGTGCAGTGGTGCAATCATAGTCCCTTAATGAAAAAGAAAAAAGCTTTAATGATCAATTATGAACATGCTTGAACCAAATGGAAAAAAATATAAATCTGACCAAAGAAATAAAGCTATAAAAAAAACTCAAGTCAAAAAATTTTGGCCGGGCGCGGTGGCTCAAGCCTGTAATCCCAGCACTTTGGGAGGCCGAGACGGGCGGATCACGAGGTCAGGAGATCGAGACCATCCTGGCTAACATGGTGAAACCCCGTCTCTACTAAAAATACAAAAACTAGCCGGGCGACCTGGCGGGCGCCTGTAGTCCCAGCTACTCGGGCTGAGGCAGGAGAATGGCGGGAACCCGGAGGCGGAGCTTGCAGTGAGCTGAGATCCGGCCACTGCACTCCAGCCTGGGCGGCAGAGCGAGACTCCGTCTCAAAAAAAAAAAAAAAAAAAAAAAAAATTTGAACTGAAAATACAATAACCAAGTGAAAAACTCAGTGGATGGGTTCAATAGCAAAACAGAGAAAATAGGCTGGAAAAAGAAAAGAAGAGATCCTCAGAGACCTGTGGAAAAATATCAAAATATTTGTGTCATCAAAGTCCCAGGAGAGGAAAAAGGGGGCAGAAAGTACTAGAAAAGTATCTGAAGAAATAATGGCTGAAATTTCCCCAAATTAGGCAAGATGCATAAACCTAAAGATTCAGGAAACCTGGAGAATCTCAAACAGGATAAAGTCAAAGAATCCATACTAGGACACATCACGGTCAAATTCTGAAAACTAAAGAAAAAGGAAAATATTTTAAAGAAACATGAGAGAAATTCTCCTTATGTATAAGGGAAAAACAATTCCAGTGGCAGCAGATTTCTCATCAGAAACCATGAGGCCAGAAGGAATTGGCACAGCATTTTTCAAGTTCTGAAAGAAAAGAATTGTCAACCCAGAATTCTACATCCAGTTAATACAGTCTTCGGAAATAAAAGGGAAATCAAGACATCCTCATATGAAATAAAACTAAGAGAATCTGTCACTAGTAGACCTGCTTTAAAAGAATGGCTAAAGAAAGTTCTCTTAAGAGAAAAGAAGTAGGCCGGGCGCGGCGGCTCAAGCCTGTAATCCCAGCACTTTGGGAGGACGAGACGGGCGGATCACGAGGTCAGGAGATCAAGACCATCCTGGCTAACATGGTGAAACCCCGTCTCTACTAAAAAAAAAATACAAAAAACTAGCCGGGCGAGGTGGCGGCCGCCTGTAGTCCCAGCTACTCGGGAGGCTGAGGCAGGAGAATGGCGTAAACCGGTGGAGCTTGCAGTGAGCTGAGATCCGGCTACTGCACTCCAGCCCGGGTGAGCAGAGTGAGACTCCGTCTCTAAAAAAAAAAAAAGAAAAAAAAGAGAGAAAAGAAGTAATAAAAGAAAAAAGATTGGAAATCAGAAAAGAAAACAATCACAACCAAAAGTAAAAATAGGAATAAATACCAATAGACTTTCCTTCTCTTCTGGAGTTTTCTAAAATGTGTTTGATAGTTGAAGTGAAAATTATAACAATGTCAGATGTGGTTTCAATGCATGAAGAGGAAATAGTTAAGACAATTATCCTATAATGGGGAGGTTAAAGGAATGTAAAGGGAGGTAAGGTTTGTACACTTCATTCAAACTAGTAAAATGTTGACACTAGTAGACTATGATAATGAGTAGTACAAGTGACATTTTTGTAGTAATGGAAAGTTCTGTGTTTTGATTACAATGCTAGTTACATGAATCTGATGTTGTAAAATCATCAGAGAACTACACACACACACACATGCGCGCGCACACACACACACACATTGTCCCAATGTTTATTTCCTGTTTTTGATATTGTGCTATAGTTACAAAAGATGCAGTTATTGAAGGAAATTGGGTGAAGGTTACACAGACTTCTCTGTACTACCTTTACGACTTCCTAAGAATTTATAATTATTTTTAAATAAAGATTTTTTGAATAAAGTGAATGTAGTACACCTTGTTAAAATATGAATGGAAGGCAGTAGATGTTCCTAAAATTGAGGTTATATCTTTTTTTTTTTTTTTTTTTTTGAGATAGAGTTTTGCTCTTGTTGCCCAGGCTGGAGTGCAATGGCGCAATTTTGGCTCACTGCAACATCTGCCTCCTGGGTTCAAACAATTCTCCTGCTTCAGCCTCCCAGAGTAGCTGGGATTACAGGCATGCGCCACCACACCTGGTTAATTTGTATTTTAGTAGAGACGGGGTTTCACTATATTGGCCAGGCTGGTTTCGAACTCCTGACCTCATGATCTGCCCACCTCGGCCTCCCAAAGTGCTGGGATTACAGGCATAAGCTGAGGTTATATCTTAATCAGGATTGTTTTAGTTGCAAGTGGCAGAAACCTGAATCCAACCACTTTAACCAGAATTTATTAATACACATTAACTTCATCGCTTAGTTTTGCTTCTGTCTGTGGACTCGTTTCATTTTATGCTGCAGCAGCCAAGCATCCTCCAAGGAACATGACTAAGGATTAGCAATCTTAGAGCTTAAGATCCAAGAACAAGAGAGTCTCTCTACCCTTCCTAACATCCAAATGTAACGTTGGAGACCTCCAAATGTCTCCACAAGTTGGAGAACACTCCAATTTGCCTGGCTCGGTCACATGCCTATCCCTGGGCCAATCACTATGGCCTGGAGATGGAGTGTTGTGAGTGACAGCCCTTCCCCTGGCCCCACCCACCAAATAGAATTGGTAAGGAAATGCTGTAATAGAAGAAGGAATGGATGTTGGCCAGCAAATACACTAGGAGTCCACTCCAGAGCCTCCAGTGTCCTGCAGGGATTACAGAAGTGAGAGAATGATGAGAGTCCCTCATACAAATGGAATCATATGGCATTTTTTTTGTGTGACTGGCTTATTTCACTTAGCAAAATGTCCTCAAACTTCATGTAGTAGCATGTGACAGAATTGCCTTCCTTTTCAAGGCTGAGTAATATTTCATTGCATGGATATATCACATTTTGCTTAGCCATTCATCCATGGGTGGACACTTGGGTTGCTTCCACATTTTATCTATTGTGAATAATGTTGCTATGAACATAATTGTACAAGAATGTTAGGATTTTAAAAAGAGAGAAAGATCACAAAAGAACATAAAACATCCCATAAGGCCATGAGCAGTGGCTCACGCCTATACCTTTCCCAGCACTTTGGGAGGCCAAGGCGGAAGGACTGCTTGAGGCCAGGAGTTCGAGACCAACCTGGCCAACATGTTGAAACCCCTTCTCTACAAGAAATATAAAAAGTAGCCAGGCATGGTGGCGCATACCCATAGTCCCAGCCACTTGCGGGATTGAGATGGGAGGATCTCTTGAGTCAGGGAGATTGAGGCTGCAGTGAACCTTCACCGCTGCACTCCAGCCTGGGCGACCAAGTGAGACCCTGCCTCAAAACAAAAAAAGAGAGAGAGAGAGAGAGAGAGAGAGAGAGAGAGAGAGAGAGAGAGACAGGAGAGTAAATAAGAGAAATGAGAGGGAAAGCAGCAGAGTTGGCCAACCATATCTCCTGGGCAAAGCCATTCCAGGTCCTGTGGGTGAACCAACACAGCTTCCAGGATGCATTCGAAATAAAAGTCAAAAGAGCTTCTGAAACTTTGAAAAGCTTTTGTGAAAATTCAGATTCCTGTGTTGAATTCAGAACCCCCAGCAGGTTGTAGGCAGATGGTAAACACGAGTGATTTTACTTCTAGTTAGAGGAAAAACAAGGTAAAAACCACAAGAAATTGTTTTTACTTCATGGATCCATTTCAGATAAGGTAAGGCTGAAGGAGGGAGCCAACTTAGAAATCAGACAAGAAGTCAGAAAAACAACAGCAGGAATAAACCGAAGGAAAGGATGGGATGTCCCACAAGCTTTCTGTCATTCAAGAGAACATTTTGAAGGTCATCATCTGGTGTTAGTCGGAGTTTAATTTTTGCTTCTCACAGCATCTTGGATCAGAGAAAGAAAATGCTTCTGCACGCAGATCCCACAGCCCTCGGTGAGGAGGCTAGGCTGTGCTGTCTCTAGCCAGCAATGCTCCTGTTAAGTGACTTGGTAAGCTGGGCGCCTGTAGTCCCAGATACTTGGGAGGCTGAGGGAGAGGATCACTTGATCCCAGGAGTTTGAGTCCAGCCTGGGTACACAGCAACTCTGTCTCTAAAAAACTACTATGGCTGGGCATGGTGGCTCACGCCTATAATCCCAGCACTTTGGGAGGCTGAAGCCAGTGGATCCACTTGAGGTCAGGAGTTTGAGACCAACCTGGCCAACATGGTAAAACCCCATCTCTAAAAAAAAAAAAAGAAAAAAAAGACACACAAAAATTAGTCGGGCTTGGTGGCACACAGCTGTAATCCCAGCTGCTCAGGAGGCTGAGGCAGGAGAATCGCCTGAACCTGGGAGGTGGAGGTTGTAGTGAGCTGAGATCATGCCACTGTACTCTAGCCAGGGCAACAGAGTGAGACTCCATCTCTAAATAAATAAATAAATACAACAACAACAAAAAAGACTTAGTGGGACGGTTCTGCATGTTTCCTCAAATCTCCCAGGTGTGCAGGGCGTTATTGTAGCTAATAAGCACCTCACCTACAAGAAATAAAAACAATAACCAGCAGGACCAAGGACTTCTCTTCATTTTTGTTTTTTTTGGTTTTGTTTCGCTCTGACACTCTGTGTTTACAAATACAAGCGTACATCAAAATTGCCTGCATTTGTTGTGTGGCTACAGGACATCTTGCTAAAACTTTTGATCTCATTGCATCAGCACAACAGTCCTAGGAAGTGAGTGATATTATTATTGCCACCTACAGAGGAGGACAGTGGGGTATAGATTCATGTGCAAGCACAGGCCTGACTCCAAAGGCTGCATTCTTAACTTCTTCCCCAAGGCTTTCTGCTGAAGAGGAAGCCTGGCTATTGTCCCCAAATACAAGGGAATCTGCTTTCTTGCCTGTACATAGTTGACACTTTCTTGGGGTGGGAGGATAAGTTAAAGAGACCTTTGCATGAAGTTGTGATGTTCCCTACCAAATATAAGTTAACGTTCCCAATGACTTCTTGTTGGTTGTCAAAACAGAGATTAACAGTCTGAGTCATGGAGTCATTTATTTCAAATTTGGCTTCTGCGTCCATTGTGAAGTAATTTCAAAAATGGGCCACAGGCGTGGGAATGGTTTGAGTGACGTCACGATTGGGCAACATGATCCCACCCTGGGAGGCTCAGACCTAGATTCAAATGGAGTACTCGCCTGTCCGTCCCTTCTCCACTACGGTTCAGGTTAGATGAGCTGCTCCTGTTGATAGTTTTTATCTCTTAGCTACGTAGCTGCCTGTAGCACTCTCGTCTTTCAGGATGAGTTGCCAACTTTCCATTCTGGCCTTCAGAATTAAGACAAAGAATCATCCTCCAAAGTCATCCAGGCCTGTTATTTTTTTTCTCTCTCTCCCTTTTGGCATTAGTGTTTTAAATGGAAACCTGATTCACTTGTCACCAAAACACACAAGAGAGCGCTGTATCAGAGGTGCTGGACAAAACTTGTCTCCTGGTATCCTATTCAGGGGTGAGCACCCCACCTGCTGAAAAGGGAGCCTCAGACAGAGGCCAGAGAGGCAGCTCCTCGGCAGGGGGTGGGGAGGTGGGTGGGTGGAATTTATCTGAGGCCCCAAGGGAACATTTTGTTGTTGTTGTTTTGAGACAGGGTCTTGCTCTGTTGCCCAGGCTGGAGTGCAATTGTGTGAGCACAACTCACACTGCAACCTCAACCTCCCAGAGTTAAAGGGCAGGTGCAGTGGCTCACGCCTGTAATCCCAACACTTTGGGAGGCTGAGGTGGGTGGATCACCTGAGGTCAGGAGATCGAGACCAGCCTGGCCAATGTGGTGAAACCTCATCTCTACCTAAAGCACAAAAATTAGCCAGGCATGGTGGTGCGTGCCTGCAATCCCAGCTACTAGGGGGGTTGAGGCAGGAGGATTGCTTGAACCTGGGAGGTGGAGGTTGCAGTAAACCAAGATTATGCCACTGCACTCCAGCCTGGACGACAGGGCAAGACTCTGTCTCAAAAAAAAAAAAATCCTTCCAGAGTCAAGTGATCCTCCCACCTCAGCCTTCTGGGTGGGTGGAACTACAGGCATGTACCACCACAATTAGCTAATTTATTTTTAAAGTTTTCTGTAGAAACGAGGTCTCCCTACTTTGCCCATGCTGGCCTCAAACTCCTGGCCTCAAGCGACCTTCCCACGTCGGCCTCTCAAAGTGCTAGGATTACCAGCACGAGCCACTGCACCTAACCAAAGGGGACATTCTCGACCAGACAATGTCCTGAAGCACGGGAGTACCAGGCCATGTTAGTTCTGTGAGGTTCATCCTCTCCAGAATGAAACTGACAGGATCAAGTGATATTAAATATAACAATATTAAGATTCAAAGAGTCTTTACCATTGCTTCAACAATCCCACTACTGGGTATCTACTCAAAAGTAAATAAATCATTGTATCAAAAAGAATCTACCCGCCCGCACTCATATGTTTATGGCAGCACTATTCACAGTAGCAAAAATATGACGTCAACCTAAGTGTCCATCAACACAGGATAAAGAAAATGTGGTATGTATACACTATGGAATACTACTCAGACATAAAAAGGAATGAACTCATGACATTTGCAGCATCGTGAATGGAACTGGAGGCCATTATCCTAAGTGAAATCACTCAGAAATAGAAAGTCAAATAGTGCACATTCTCACTTAAAAGTGGGCGTTAAGTACTGGGTACCCGTGGACATACAGGTGGAATATTAGACACTGGAGACTCCAAAGGGAGGGAAGGTGGGAAAGGGTGAGGGTCGAAAATTTGCCTATTGGGTACAATGTTCACAATTCAAGTAATGGGTTCACCAAAAGCCCAGACTTCACCACTATGCAATATATGCTTGCAAGAAATCTGCACTTCTATCCCCTAAATTAAAAAAAAAAAAAAAAAAAAAAAAAAAGAGGCTGGGTGTGGTAGCTCACACCTGTAATCCCAGCACTTTGGGAGGCCGAGGTGGGGGGAATCACTTGAGGTCAGGAGACCAGCCTGGCCAACATAGTTCAACTCAGTCTCACAAAAATACAAAAATTAGCCAGGCATGGTGGCAGGCACTTGTAATCCCAGCTACTTGGGAGACTGAGGCAGGAGCATAGCTTGAACTCAGGAGGCAGAGGTTGCAGAGAGCCGAGATCATGCCACTGCACTCCAGCCTGGGCAACAGAGCAAGACTCCATCTCAAAAAAAAAAAAAGAAAGAAAGAATATAGGTTGAATCAATGGGTGCACATAGACACACAGCGTGGAATAATAGACACTGGAGACTATAAAACATGGGAGAGTGGGAGGGCATGAGGGCTGAAAATTACCTATTGGGTGCAATCTATTTGGGTAATAGGCACCCTGAAAGCCCTGGCTTTACCATTACATAATAGATGCATGTAAGAAACCTGCACTTGCAGGCCCTAAGACTATAAAAATAAGCAAAAAAGAATATAGGTTTAAAGATGCAGGCACGCCCTGCTGACAAAAAAATACCCACTAAAGTGTAAGCATCTGACCAAAGATCCTTTTCTGATATCAGATTTGGTGATGGCAGGAACAAAAGGGCACCGATCTCAGAAAGGGGAGGCTAGATCAAATTTAGGTCATGACTTACTGCTTTCCTGGTAAGTTTTACTTGCTCTAGAATACTCTAGTTTTAATATCTGTTCTTTTAGGGTTATCAGTCTTGAAAAAAATGAAACATTTTTAGTGTAAGTATGTCCCATGCAATATTTGGGACACACTAATATATCATTTGTTTCTCCATTGCTTTTTTTTTGAGACAGTCTTACTCTGTTGCCCAGGCTGGAGTGCCATGGCACGATCTTGGCTCACTGCAACCTCCGCCTTCCGGGTTCAAGCGATTCTCCTGCTTCAGCCTCTGGAGTAGCTGGGATTATGGGCACCTACCACCATGTCCAACTAATTTTTGTATTTTTAGTAGAAATGGGGTTTCACGGCCGGGCACGGTGGCTCAAGCCTGTAATCCCAGCACTTTGGGAGGCCGAGACGGGTGGATCACGAGGTCAGGAGATCGAGACCATCCTGGCCTACACAGTGAAACCCCGTCTCTATTAAAAAATACAAAAAACTAGCCGGGCGAGATGGCGGGCACCTGTAGTCCCAGCTACTTGGGAGGCTGAGGCAGGAGAATGGCGTAAACCCGGGAGGCGGAGTTTGCAGTGAGCCGAGATCGCGCCACTGCACTTCAGCCTGAAATTCATATTTAACTGGGCATCCTGTATCTTACCTGGCAACACTAGTTCCTTGATCTGAGAGTTTTCCACGGGGTATCTCACAGACAGAAGGGATGGGATGCCATCATCAGGCATCCTGACGTCAGAGAATGGGCCCAATGCCTTCCTAATCTGGCAGCTTAATATGAATTTGGAGCTGCACTCAGGAATGTCTGGACTGGGCATTAAAAGAACAGTTTTCACAGAGGACCCAAAAGGGACAATTGATGGTGGGAGTAGTGGCCAGGTCTGAGAGTGGTCATGACAGGATGGTGAGGAGGAGAGGGCAGGATGGAGCTTACGCTGCGGTTTTGGACATGCATATTTATTTTTCTGTTGCTACCGTGGCAAATGACCGCCAAGTCAGTGACTTAAAACAACACCCATTTATTATCCCACAATTTCTGTGGGCCCTACATCAGGTAGGCATGTCCAGGTCATGGGATTGAAATTCTGCCTCCCACAACAGCCTTCGAAAATTGACAGTCACTCTGGCTGGCCAGGGTTGGACAACCGCTCAAAGCAGAAGAGCAACTTCCTGTCATATCTGAGGCTACAACTGTTCATGTAGCCACTTAGGGTCAGTGTGATATAACCAGGGTAGAGCCCAAAAAGCTTTATTCTGGTCCCAGCTCTGCAGCCACCAAAACAAAGAAACTTAGACAAGTCATTTAAAGTCTCTGACTGGCCTACTGTGGGAGGCTACGGTGGCTTACACCTATAATCCCAACAGTTTGGGAGGCTGAGGCAGGGAAAATCCCTTGTGGTCAGGAGTTCAAGACCAGCCTGGGCAACATAGAGAGACCCCGTCTGTACAAAAAGTTTTTATTAGCTGGGCTAAGTGGCATGTGCCTGTGGCCCCGCTGCTCAGGAGGCTGAGATGGAGGATTGCTTGAGCCCAGGAGTTCAAGGTTGTAGTAAGCAATGATTGTGCTACTGTACTCTAGTCTGGGCAACAGAGCAAGACCCTGTCCCCTCCTAAATAAATAAATAAATCAAGTAAGTAAGTAAGTCCGTCTCTGGCTACTTTATCTGTCAGATGTAGCATCCTGGAGGAGTCTGGCTCCTGGTCAAATACCTATGTGTGTGTGTGTTTTTTTTTCTGGCCCAACCCTAGGCAGTTACCTACGCTTTACCTGGCAGGCCTCCGTGGGAAAAGCTGTCCTCCCCACACCAGGCGTGGTGCACAGCCAGGGCACTGCAGTCTGCAAAGGGAGCTGCAGTCGAGGGCTGAGGCCCCGCTGGCCAGCCGTGCTCCTACACATAGCTGTCATTCTTAGCCCAGGTGCCCCTTCCTCAGGCCAAGACCTCTTATCAGGGGAGAGAGGAAAACCATGAAGAAACTTCTTGTCTACCCTGACGGTATTCAGTATTTTTCCACTCAGAGTCTTTGTCCCTGATTCTCTGTCCCCACCCTAGTCCCCCAGGACCATGAAACTTCAGGAGCCCTTTGCTCTGGGCTCCCTCAGTAGTGAGACGCCTCACCTGTGTGCTGTCTCTGCACTGACACAGTGCACCAGCCAATACTCTATGCTGTTCCACAGTGGGAGGTGGAACCAGGGGCATTGGTGTTTTCTTCCACTTAGCATCTTGCTTACATTATTGTGGTAAGTGAATAAAGGGTAGGCTCTCGCTTCATTTGGTTTATTTATTTATTTGACAAGGTCTTGCTCTATCACCCAGGCTGGAGTGCACTGGCACAATCACAGCTCACTGCAACCTCAATGCCCTGGGCTCAAGTGACCCTCCCATCTCAGCCTCCTGAGTAGCTGGGACTACAGGTGCTTGTCATCACACCTGGCTAATTTTTAAATTTTTTGGGTAGAGGCAGAGTCTTGCTATGCTGCCCAGGCTGGTCTTGAACTCCTGGCCTCAGGGAGTCTTCTTGGCTCATACGCTCCAGGTCCTGGGATTACAGGCATGAGCCACTGCACCCGGCCAAAGGGAATATTCTTGACCAGATGATGTCCTGAAGCACGGGAGTGCCAAGCCCTGTCACCACTACACCCAGCTAATTTATTTATTTATTTTTATGTTTAGTAGAGATGAGGTCTCACTATGTTGCCTGGGCTGATCTAAAACCTCTGGCCTCAAGCGATCCTCCTGTCTTGGCCTCTCAAAAGGCTGGGATTTCTAGGCATGAACCACCATGCCCAGCTTAATGTCCTAAAGCATGAGTGCACAATGACCCCATGAATGCAATGCCTCTCAAAAATGCTGGTTCTTTAATGAGGCCATTTAAGAATCAGAGTTCTGGCTGGGCGCAGTGGCTCACACCTGTAATTTCAGCACTTCAGGAGACTGAGGCAAGTGGATCACCTGAGGCCAGGAGTTCGAGACCAGCCTGACCAACATGGAGAAACCCCGTCTCTACTAAAAATACAAAACTAGTTGGGCATGGTGGCGCATGCCTGTAATCTCAGGTACTCAGGAGGCTGAGGCAGGAGAATAGCTTGAACCTGGGAGGTGGAGGCTGCAGTGAGCCGAGATCGTGCCATTGCACTCCTGGGCAATAAGAGTGAAACTCCGTCTCAAAAAAAAAAAGAATCAGAGTTCTAGCCTGGCACCGTGGCTCACACCTGTAATCCCAACACGTTGGGAGGCCAAGGCAGGAGGATCGCCAGAAGTTCAAGATCAGCAACATAATAAGACCCCATCTCTATAAAAAATACAAAAATTAGCCAGGTATTGGTGGTACATTCCTATAGTTCCAGCTACTTGGGGAGACTGAGGTGGGAGGATCACTTGAGCCCAAGAGTTCGAGGCTGTGGGTGAACCACTGCACCTGGCCAAGACTCTCACTTTCATTTTAGCTTGCTGTCCTAATCGGCTACTCCAACCCCCTGGCAGTTCAGCCCTCTCCTGCTCAGCAGAGCTCTTGACAACACTGCCCAGACTAGTTGCCCTAGTAGTGTCATGAGTTACAAGGCTCATTCATTCATTGATTCATTAACATTTATTCAACACCTATTATGGGCTGGGCATTTGCTGGGTGTCAGGGATACAAAGATGAGTAAGTCCTGTCCCATCACCGGCATGAAGCCAGTTCCAGTTGAGACATGTTGATTGATCCATTAGGATATGGTAAAGCCTGACTTCTTACTTGGTACCTCATATAATCCTCACAATGATTCTTTGAGATACATTTTATGATTATCTTTAGTTTACGGATTAGTAAACCAAGGTTCAGAGAATAAAATATTTTGAGTGAATATTTTAGGCCCTCTAACTAATAAGTGATTGATCAGGATTCAAACTCAGGACCTCTAGTTTAGTGTGCTGGGTCTCTTTCATGCCACCTAGAGATAAGGTCTAAATAAGGACACAGATGAAGGAATAGATTCTTCCTGGGGCTAAAGGAGGCGAATGCTGCAATATCTCAGGGCTTTGAAAAAGTAAAAGGCTATGTATAATTACCATTATTACTATCACAATTTAAACTCTTACTGCTTTTAATTAATGAAGATAAAAGTTGTGGGTCATCCATAGGCCATCGTGCAAAGCCCTAACTTCTCCCTGAGATGGAAAGTTCCCTTGTCATGGGCTTTACTCACAGCTGGTCCCTCTGAGCTATGTGCTGATGACACCAATGCTTAAGGCCATAGTGTGAGTGGTTTTCTCCAGGTGGGTTTTTGCAAAATCTATGCATAATGACCTGCTAAACAATGACTCTCCAAAAATAGTGATTCACTAATGTAGCCATTTAGAATCAGAGTCCTAGCGTGGCACGGTGGCTCACGCCTGTAATCTTAGCATTTGGGAGGCCAAGGCAAAAGGATGACCAGGAGTTCAAGATCAGCCTGGGCAATAAAGAGAGACCCCTTCTCTACCAAAAAAATACAAAAATTAGCTGGGTATGGTAGTGCATTCCTGTAGTCCCAGCTACTGAGAGGCTGAGGTAGTGAGCTATGGAGTTTGAGCCCAGGAGTTTGAGGCTACAGTGAGCTATGATTGTGTCACTGCACTCCAGCTCAGGCGGCAGAATGAGTTTCTGTCTCTTAAAAAAAAAAAAAAAAAAAAAGGCCGGGCGCGGTGGCTCAAGCCTGTAATCCCAGCACTTTGGGAGGCCGAGACGGGCGGATCACGAGGTCAGAAGATCGAGACCATCCTGGCTAACACGGTGAAACCCCGTCTCTACTAAAAAATACAAAAAAACTAGCCAGGCGAGGTGGCGGGCGCCTGTAGTCCCAGCTACTCGGGAGGCTGAGGCAGGAGAATGGCGTGGACCCGGGAGGCGGAGCTTGCAGTGAGCTGAGATCCGGTCACTGCACTCCAGCCCGGGAGATAGAGCGAGACTCCGTCTCAAAAAAAAAAAAAAAAAAAAAGACAGAGAATCAGTCCAGTAGAAACCCCATCTCTACTAAAAATACAAAATTAGCTGGGCGTGGTGGTGGGCACCTGTAATCCGCAGCTACTCCGGAGGCTGAGGCAGGAGAATCACTTGAATCCGGGAGGTGAAAGTCGTGCCACTGCACTCCAGCCTGGGCGACAGAGTGAGACTCCATCTCAAAAAAACAAACAAACAAAAAAACAAACAAACGCAAAAGAAAAGAGAGAGAGAGAGAGAATCAGAGTCCTATCTGGACATAGAGGAATCCATTTACTCCACCTCCCTGGCTTGAAGGGAAAAACTAAGCGTGGGAGTTTGCAGACTGACAATAAAGGGCGCAGCACAACTTGGGGCTACACGCAAAAGTGAACATGATGTCACCGTCTCCTCCTTGAAACATTTCCTCTGTTTCCATGCGTGTGAAGATATTGAGAAATATTTAAGATAAGTGCTCTTGTCTGGGGCTGCGGGACGTCTGTGCCTCCCGATAGAGAGGAAGGCATGGAGGCCAGCCTGGCACGTGCCCATCACAGGGTGGCTTCCTACTTTCATTTGTTCATTTCACCCCCACTTCCCAGTCCTTCTTCCTTTCCAGGCTTCTCATGAAAAACACAGCTGTCCCTAAGGACCCCAGAGGACTTGCACCTTGGCTGTGCGTCTGCCCCTGAAAAAATTCTGTAGCCACAGAAACAAACGCAATTTTCTTGTCTCACGTCACCTTCAGATAAGCTTGAATCAGCCAGCCCAAGTGACCGGTTATGACACTCATTTTCCTCTTATATCTCTGCTCCTCCTAAACAATAAAGCTTTAAGGTGCCAACAAGGAAGACTGAATTTTATTCTGTCATATTGAGTGGTAGCCAACTCATTACCTCATTCAACTTTAGCCTTCCCAGTTATCAAACAGGACTTGCATAAGCACCGATGATCTGAAATTAAGTTTATTGGAAAAGGAGTATAAAGAGCTACTAAGTATTATGAAGCTCTTGTTAGCTATTGAGTTGTAATAGGAATCATTAGAATCCCCATTCATTTGTATCTCTTCTCTTAATAAGCATCAATTGAGCACCTACTGCATGCAGGGCTCTCTGCCGGTCACCCATGGGGGTACACAGACACAATCTCTACCTTTCCAGAATTTAGCACCTTAAAACCAGCCAAGTGGAGTGCTGGAGAGGAGGGGCAAAAGGTGTTCTCGGTGGTGCGCCATGTTGGTTCTGAGCAATGTGTCACAGTGCAAACCAAAAATAAAATTCTAAGGCCCACCAACCATCTGAATGGACCCCTCCTTTCAGCCAATGACATTTGAAAGTTAACCTGAAAAAAGCTAGTTCAGGCCATGATGGAAGGGGGCATTGGACATGCCTCATGATCCCCTCCTCTCTTTGGAATTCAGGAAAAGCTGACCAATGTTAACATCAACACAGGCCTTAAGTCTGGTAAGAAACATTTATAATCTATTCTCTCTGAAGCCTACTACCCAGAGGCTTCTTCTGCATGATAAAACCTTTGTCCACAACCCCTTTTTGTAACCCAAACATTCCTTTCTATTAATAATAACATTTTCGACCAATTGCCAAACAGAACATTTTTAAATCCATCTATGACCTGGAAGCTGCTCCATCTTTAAGTTGTCGCTCCCTTCCAGATGGAACCAATACACATCTTACATGTATTGATTAATGGCTCATGTCTCCATCAAATGTATAAAAGCAAGCTATGCTCCCGACTGCGTTGGGCACATGTCACCAGGACCCCCTGAGGCTGTGTCATGGGTGTGTCCTTAACCTTGGCAAGATAAACTTTCTAAATTGAGTGAGTCCTCTCTCAGATGCTTCTGGGTTCATAACAAGACACCCCATACCTACATTTTGAATAAACAAGCAAGACTGATGCTGGCTGGGTGTGGCAGCTCAAGTCTGTAATCCAAGCACTTTGGGAGGCTGAAGAAGGTGGATCACTTGAGGCCAGGAGTTTGAGACCAGCCTGGCCAACGTGGCAAAACCCCATCTCTACAAAAAAAAAAAAAAAAAAATATATATATATATATATATATATATATATATATATATATAAATACAAAAATTAGCTGAGCATGGTGGCACATGCCTATAGTCCTAGCTACTTGGGAGACTGAGATGGGAGGATTGTTTGAGCCCAGGAGGTGGAGGTTGCAGTGAGCCCTAGATGCGCCTTTGCACTCCAGCCTGGGCGACAGAGTGAGATCCCATCTCAAAAAAAAGACTCATGCTGACCACAGCTGACTTTGCTCACATGTCTCTTTAGTCATCTGAGAGGCCAGGCCCTGGCCAACCCCAGCCCTCCTGCTGGACTTAATGCATGTGGGCAGTTTGGTTTCTGCCAAAGGCCAACAGGGTTCATCTCAGATCTGTCAGTGGCACTTTGGGATAAGTGCAGTCATTTTTAATTCATGAAATTCAAAGGAGACACTGAATGAGTTGGCTCTCCAGCCCTTAACAGGCTGGCCTGAGCATTTGGGGTGGAAGCATTTTGTAAGGGATTGGAGGAGCCACGCCTTGGCCCAGGCAGGGAAAAGGATGACTCAGCCTGAGCCACTGAGGTTGGGCAGGAAACAGCTGATTCTCCTGCTGTGGTGCTGGGCAGGACTGCCTTCCGGGTGGGGAGCAGGGGGCAGCGGGAGTGGGGGGGGGTGTGGTGGCGGGACAGGTTGCTTTGGGAATTTGGCATGACTTTAACTGGCAGTTCTTTTTCTTCTCTTCCTTGGGTTCTTCCTGGGGATTTGGGGAAAGAGTTGAGCAACAGGCTGAATTAAAGGAGACAAAATAGGAAGGAAATGAAGAGCTCTGCAAGGCCATCCCTTGAAATAGGCCAGCAAATTCAACCTGTGGAGCCTCTTAGGGAGTCAAGTGGAACCAGGAGGAGCACATGACACAGGAGAGATCCTTAACACACTGTAAAACGTGAATGTGCTTTTTCTTGCACCTGGTGAGAAGCCCCCAAAGCCATAGTCTTCCAGGAACTGCCAGCAGCCTGCAGAGATGGTCTTGCGTGGCTTCTGTCAGTCAAGAAAAATGATGAGATAAGTCTCTCTCATTTTAGGAGGTTTATTTGCCAAAGCTAAGGACACACACCGTGACACAGCCTCAGGAGATCCTGATGACATGTGCCCAAGGTGGTCGGGGCACAGCTTGGTTTTACACATTTAGGGAGACATGAGACATCAAATCAATATATGTAAGAAGTACATTGGTTTGTCCGAAAAGGTGGGTGTCAGGCCTCTGAGCCCAAGCTAAGCCATCATATCCCCTCTGACCTGCACATATACATCCAGATGGCCTGAAGCAACTGAATATCCACAAAAGAAGTGAAAATAGCCTTAACTGATGACATTCCACCATTGTGATTTGTTCCTGCCCCACCCTAACTGATACATATGTTCTCCCCTGCCCTTGAGAAGGTACTTTGTAAGCCTATCCCAAACCTATAAGAACTAATGATAATCCCACCACCGCTTGCTGACTCCTTTTTTCGGGCTCAGCCCGCCTGCACCCAGGTGAAATAAACAGCCTTGTTACTCACACAAAGCCTGTGGTGGACTCTCTTCACACGGATGCACGTGACATTTGGTGCTCAAGACCCGGGACAGGAGGACTCCTTAGTGTCAGGCCTCTGAGCCCAAGCCAAGCCATCGCATCCCCTGTGACTTTGCATCCCCTGTGACTTGCACTTAATACGCCCAGATGGCTGAACTACTGAAGAATCACAAAAGAAGTGCAAATGCCCTGCCCCGCCTTAACTGATGACATTCCACCACAAAAGAAGTGAAAATGGCTGGTCCTTGCCTTAAGTGATGACATTATCTTGTGAAATTCCTTTTCCTGGACCATCCTGGCTCAAAAAGCTCCCCCACTGAGCACCTTGTGACCCCCACCCCTGCCTGCCAGCGAACAACACCCTTTGACTGTAATTTTCCTTTACCTACCCAAATCCTATAAAACGGCCCCACCCCTATCTCCCTTCGCTGACTCTTTTTGGACTCAGCCTGCCTGCATCCAGGTGATTAAAAAACTTTATTGCTCACACAAAGCCTGTTTGGTAGTCTCTTCACACGGACGCGCATGACACTTAGGGAGACCGGTCCCCTGTCGTCACTCTCACTCCGTGAGGAGATCCACCTATGACCTCGGGTCCTCAGACCAACCAGCCCAAGGAACATCTCACCAATTTCAAATCAGCTAAGTGGTCTTTTCACCCTTCTCCAGCCTCTCTCGCTACCCTTCAATCTCCCTGCCTTTCCAATTCCAGTTCTTTTTCCTCTCTAGTAGAGACAAAGGAGACACATTTTATCCGTGGACCCAAAACTCTGGCGCTGGTTATGGACTCAGGAAGACAGTCTTCCTTTGGTGTTTAATCACTGCGGGGATGTCTGCCTGATTATTCACCCACATTTCATTAGTGTCTGATCACCGCAGGGACGTCTGCCTTGGTCATTCACCCACATTCCCTTGGTGGCAAGTCAATTGCGGGGATGCCTGCTTTGGCTGCTCACCCACACTGCACCCAGGGCTGCTCACCCACTCTCTTCTCCGTGTCTCTACCTTTCTCTTTAAACTTACCTCCTTCACTATGGGCAACCTACCACCCTCCATTCCCCCTTCTTCTCCCTTAGCCTGTGTTCTCAAGAACTTAAAATCTCTTCAACTCACACCTGACCTAGAACTTAAATGCCTTATTTTCTTCTGCAATACCGCTTGGCCGCAATACAAACTCGACAGTAGTTCTAAGTGGCCAGAGAATGGCACTTTCGATTTGTCTATCCTACAAGATCTAGATAATTTTTCTTGAAAAATGGGCAAATGGTCTGAGGTGTCTGATGTCCAGGCTTTCTTTTACACATTGGTCCCTCCCTAGTCTCTGCTCCCAATGCAACTCGTCCCAAATCTTTCTTCTTTTTTCTCCTGTCTGTTCCTTCAGTTTCCACCACAAGCTCTGAGTCCTTTGAATCCTTCTTTTCTATGGAATCATCTGACCTCTCCCCTTCTCCCCAGGCTGCTCCTTGCCAGGCCAAGCCAGGTCCCAATTCTTCCTCAGCCTTTGCTCCCGCACCCTGTAATCCTTCTATCACCTCCCCTCCTAACACCTGGTCTGGCTTACAGTTTTGTTCCATGACTAGCCCTCCCCCACCTGCCCAACAATTTCCTCTTAAAGAGGTGGCTGGAGCTAAAGGCATAGTCAAGGTTAATGCTCCTTTTTCTTTATCTGACCTCTCCCAAATCAGTTAGCATTTAGGCTCTTTTTCATCAAATATAAAAACCCAGCCCAGTTCATGGCCCATTTGGCAACAACCCTTAGACACTTTACTGTCCTAGATCCTAGAGGAAGGCCATCTTATTCTCAATATGCATTTTATTACCCAATCCGGTCCCCAACATTAGAAAAAGCACCAAAAATTAGATTCTGGCCCCACAACAGGACCTAATTAACCTCACCTTCAAGGTGTACAATAATAGAGAAGAGGCAGTCAAGTAGCAACATATTTCTGAGTTGCAATTAACTTGCCTCCACTGTGAAAGAAACCCCAGCCACATCTCCAGCACACAAGAACCTCAAAATGTCTGAACCGCAGAGGCCAGGCATTCCTCCAGGACTGGCTCCCCCAGGATCTTGCTTCAAGTGCTGGAAATCTGGCCACTAGGCCAAGGAATGCCCACAGTCTGGGATTCCTCCTAAGCCATGTCCCATCTGTATGGGACCCCACTGGAAATCAGACTGTCCAACCCAGCAGCCACTCCCAGAGCCCCTAGAGCTCTGGCCCAGGGCTCTCTGACTGACTCCTTCCCAGATCTTCTCGACTTAGCAGCTGAAGACTGTTGCTGCCCCATCGCCTCGGAAGCTTCTTGGACCATCACAGACACTTTGGGTAACTCTTACAGTGGAGGGTAAGTCCGTCCCCTTCTTAATCAATACGGAGGCTACCCACTCCACATTACCTTCTTTTCAAGGGCCTGTTTCCCTTGCCTCCATAACTGTTGTGGATATTGATGGCCAAGCTTCAAAACCCCTTAAAACTCCCCAACTCTGGTGCCAACTTGGACAACATTCTTTTATGCACTCTTTTTTAGTTATCCCCACCTGCCCAGTTCCCTATTAGGCTGAGACATTTTAACCAAATTATCTGCTTCCCTGATTATTCCTGGGCTACAGCCACACCTCATTGCCACCTTTTCCCCCAGTTCAAAGCCTCCTTCACATCCTCTCCTTGTATCTCCCCATCTTAATCCACAAGTATAGGACACCTCTACTCCCTCCTTAGTGACTGATCATGCATCCTTTACCATCCTGTTAAACCTAGTCACCCTTACCCCACTCAATGCCAATATCCCATCCTATAAACACACTTTAAAAGGATTAAAGCCTGTTATCGCTCACCTGTTACAGCATGGCCTTTTTAAAGCCTATATACTGTCCTTACAATTCCATTTTACCTGTCAAAAAACCAGACAAGTCTTACAGGTTAGTTCAGGATCTGTGCCTTATCAACCAAATTGTCTGGTCTATCCACCCTGTGGTGCCAAACCCATACACTCTCCTATCCTCAATACCTCCCTCCACAACCCATTCTGTTCTAGATAAACCTAGCTGACCCCATAAATCCTAAATCCTTTCCTCACTCCCCTTTCCATTCCTTAAAACACAGCCCTAAAGCTGCTCCCGCACTAGCTCTCCCTAACTCATCCCAACCCTTTTCATTACACACAGCCGAAGTACAGGGCTGTGCGGTCAGAATTCTTACACAAGAGCTGGGACTGCGTGCTGTAGCCTTTCTGTCAAAACAACTTGACCTTACTGCTTTAGCCTAGCCCTCATGTCTGTGTGCGGTGGCTGCCGCTGCCTTAATACTTCCAGAGGCCTCAAAACCACAAGCTGTGCGCCACTTACTCTCTACAGTTCCCATAACTTTCAAAATCTATTTTTCTCCTCACACTTGACGCATGTACTTTCTGCCCCCCAGCCTCTTCAGCTGTACTCAGTCTTTGTTGAGTCTCCCACAATTACCATTGTTCCTGGCCCAGACTTCAATCTAGCCTCCCACATTATTCTGGATACCACACCTGACCCCCATGACTGTATCTCTCTGATTCACCATCCTCCATTTCCCCATATTTCCTTTTTACCTGTTCCTCACCCTGATCACACTTGGTTTATTGATGGCAGTTCCACCAGGCCTAATCGCCACTCACCAGCAAAGGCACGTTATGCTATAGTATCTTCCACATCTATCATTGAGACTACTGCTCTGCCCCCTCCACTACCTCTCAGCAAGCCAAACTCATTGCCTTAACTCGGGCCCTCACTCTTGCAAAGCGACTATGCATCAATATTTATACTAACTCTAAATATGCCTTCCATATCCTGCACCACCATGCTGTTATATGGGCAGAAATAAATTTCCTCACTATGCTAGGGTCCTCCATCATTTATGTCTCTTTAATAAAAAACTCTTCTTAAAATCATTTTACTTCCAAAGGAAGCTGGAGTCATTCACTGCAAGGGCCATCAAAAGGCATCAGATCCCATCGCTCAGGGCAACACTTATGCTGATAAGGTAGCTAAAGAAGCAGCTAGTGTTCCAACTTCTGTCCCTTGTGGCAGTTTTTCTTCTTCTCATTTGTCACTCCTATTTACTCTCCTACTGGAGTTTCCACCTATCAATCTCTTCCACACAAGGCAAATTGTTCTTGGACCAAGGGAGAAATCTCCTTACATCCTCACAGGCCCATTCTATTCTGTCATCATTTCATAACCTCTTCCATGTAGGTTACAAGCTGTTAGCCTGCCTCTTAAAACCTCTCATTTCCTTTCCATTGTGAATATCTATCCCCAATCTCCACTCTTGACTCCCTCTTGGAGTGGATAGATGATCTTTGCTGACAGGACACACTCCAACACTCTCTCCCTGATGAAGTCGTATTCTTTACTTTTATACTCATTCTACTCATTCTTATTCTCATTCCTGTTTCTTATGCCACCCTCTACCTCTCCCCAGCTATCCTCCACCACATTATCAATCTCACTCACTCTTTCTAGCCATTTCTAATCTTTCTTTAACAAACAATTGCTGGCTTTGCATTTCTATTTCCTCCAAAATCGCTGAGGCCTCAATTTACACACTGCTGGAAAAGGAGGACTCTGTGTGTGTGTGTGTGTATGTATGTATGTATATATATATATATATATATATATATACATATATATATTTTTTTTTTTTTTTTTGAAACAGAGTCTAGCTCTGTCGCCCAGGCTGGAGTGCAGTGGTGTGATCTCGGCTCACTGCAGCTCCGCCTCCCAGGTTCACCGCCATTCTCCTGCCTCAGCCTCCGAGCAGCTGGGACTACAGGCGCCCTCTGCCACGCCCGGCTAATTTTATGTATTTTTAGTAGAGACGGGGTTTCACTGTGTTAGCCAGGATGGTCTCGATCTCCTGACCTCGTGATTCAAAGTACTGGGATTACAGGCGTGAGCCACCGTGCCCGGCCAACTCTGTATATTTTTAAATGAAGAGTGTTGTTTCACCTAAATCAATCTGGCCCTGGTATATGACAACATAAAAAAACTCAAGGATAGAGCCCCAAAACTCGCCAACCAATCAAGTAATTATGCTGAACCCCCTGGGCACTCTCTAATTGGATGTCCTGGGTCCTCCCAATTCTTAGTCCTTTAGTACCTGTTTTTCTCCTTCTCTTATTCGGACCTTGTGTCTTCCTTTTGGTTCTCAATTCATAAAAAAACTGCATCCAGGCCATCACCAATCATTCTATATGACAAATGCTTCTTCTAACAACCCCACAATATCACCCCTTACCCAAAACCTTTCTTCAGTTTAATCTCTCCCACTCTAGATTCCCACATTGCCCCTAATCCCACTCAAAGCAGCCATGAGAAAACATCACCATTATCTCTCCATTACCACCCCCAAAATTTTCACCGCCCCAACACTTCACCACTATTTTGTTTTGTTTTTCTTATTACTATATGAGACAGGCATGTCAGACCTCTGAGCTCAAGCTAAGCCATCATATGCCCTGTGACCTGCACGTATACATCCAGATGGCCTGAAGCACCTGAAGATCCACAAAAGAAGTGAAAATAGTCTTAACTGATGATATTCCACCATTGTGATTTGTTCCTGCCCCACCCTAACTGATACATATATTCTCCCCTGCCCTTAAGAAGGTACTTTGTAATATTCTCGCCCTGCCCCCCCCCACCATTAAGAAGGTACTTTGTAAGCCTGTCCCCAAACTTGTAGAACTAATGATAATCCCACCACCCTTTGCTGACTCCTTTTTGGACTCAGCCACGCCTGCATCCAGGTGAAAGAAACAGCCTTGTGCTCACACAAAGCCTGTTGGGTAGACTCTCTTCACATGGACATGCGTGACAGTGGGGACAACTCAAAGCAGGGAGGGGACTTCAGGTCACAGGTAGGTGAGAGACAACAGTTGCATTCTTTGAGCTTCTGATAAGCTTTTCCAAGGAAGCAATATACATCATTTCAGTGAGCAGAGGGATGACTTTGAATAGAACGAGAGGCAGGTTTGTACTGAACAATTCCCAGCCTGACTTTTCCCTTAGCTTAGTAATTTTGGGGCCTCAATATTTTCC
Source organism: Rhinopithecus roxellana (assembly GCF_007565055.1). Lineage (NCBI taxonomy): Eukaryota > Metazoa > Chordata > Mammalia > Primates > Cercopithecidae > Rhinopithecus > Rhinopithecus roxellana. Next base: position 53,637,051 of record NC_044559.1, on the reverse strand, counting down.
TTTCACACTTCTCTATGGCCCAGGCACTGCTGAGTTGGAGTCAGCCATTGTGACTCTTTTTTTTTTTTCTTGTAGAGATGGAGTCTCACTGTTTGGCCCAGGCTTGTCTCAAACTCCTGGCCTCAAGCCATCCTCCTGCCTCAGCCTCCCAAAGTGCTGAAATTACAGGTGCGAAATACTGTGCCCTGCCTCCATTGTCACTTTAACTTCTTTCCATTCTTTATGTCTCAGAATCCTCATTTGTAAAATAAAGTTAATAATAGAAGCCACCTGTAGAGCTGTTTGTGAGGATTAATGAATCAAAATGGATGAAGCACCTAGAACAGTTCATGGCTCAAAGTAAGGGCTTCGTAAATGTTTAACTTTTTATGAGCAGGTCAAGAAAGAAGGCATTGGTCAACACAAACAGTTGTACAGACACTGATTGTTAAATTGTAGCCGGAGGTAAGAGTTGACTTAAAAGGGAGAAGCCGAGGCAAAACTAATATAAGTAGAGAGCTTACTCAGGCCACATTTGAGGACTGCAACCCAGAAGCATAGATTTAAGTTGCCTGAATATACACTCCAATTTGCGTAGTAGTTGCAAGTGAATTTTTAAAGGCAAAAAGAGGGAGACAGGGAGTGGGCTAAGACAAAGTTGTTGGTCAGGAATTCCCATTGGTTTACAGACATAACACTGATTAGCTATACACTGTGAAGCATTAGGGTGTGGGTTATGGGGTCCCGTGTGGCATTATTAGATTAACTTATAGCTGTCTGTGGCAATAGCAAGCCATTTCAAGAAATGAATACATAGCTCAAAGCGGGGAGTAGGGCATGTTTGTGAGACAGTGAAACGCCTAGGCATATAAAAAGAGATCCCCGGAGAATCTTCGACCTGCCCCACAAGTGTTTACATTAGATACTTTTGTGCAGATGAGGGAACCTGCCCAAGACCTTGTCTGAGCCTGCCCACATGCACACTGGGGGAAGGGGCGGAGCCATGGGCAATGGGAGGAGCCTGGCCTCTTCAGTTCCTGTGTGGTGGCCTGGGATTCAATCTGTGAGGTGTGGGGCCTGTTAGCAGGACTCTATCTCGCTTTGCTGTTTTTTTCATTTTTCTCTTTTCACTCAATACAATCCTGATCTACTCACCCTTTAATGTGCCTTTGTGCCTAAATGTTCCTGGTTGTGTGAAAAGAACCCATTTACAACTGAACTAAGGAGCAAAATTCTGCAACAGTTGCTGCCTCATTTTAATGCTTCTCTGGGCCCAATAATTAAAAGGACTTGCGTTCCTCAGATAAAAGTTCTTTTTTTTTTCTTGTAACTTAGTATTTTTCTCAGTTTTAAGAAGCCATAGGAAAGACACATTTCTGTAGGAAGTAACTGCACCTATAGCCCAATCTGGATGCAGTTCTTTCCTTCTTCTAAGTCTTAGGGTATGTTTCCTCCATGGATGAAAAGAGTCAAACTCTGTAAAATATTTGAGGAGATTTATGCTGAGCCAAACAGGAGTGACCATGACCCATGACAGAGCCCTCAGGAGGCCCTGAGAACATGCACCCAAGGTGGTAAGGGTGCAGCTTGGTTTTATACATTTTAGGGAGGCATGAGACTTCAATCCAATACATTTAAATACATGGGTTTAGTTCAGAAAGGCAGGACAACTGGAAGCAAGGAGTGGTGAGTGTGGTGCAGGGGGTTGGGGAGGCTCCAGGCTATAGGTAGTTTTAAACATTTTTTGGTTAACAATTGTGGTGAGTTTCTTAAAGACCTGGGATCAATAGAAAGGAAACGTTTGGGTTAAGATAAATAATTGTGGAGACCAAAGTTCTTATTTGCAGAAGAAGCCTTCAGGTAGTAGGCTTCAGAGAGAATAGGTTGTAAAATGTTTCTTATCAGACTTCAAGTCTGTGTTGATGTTACTGCCAAAGAGATATAATGAGGCACATCCTATACCCACTTCCTGTCATGGCCTGAACCAGTTTTTCAGGTTAAATTTTAAGAGTGTTCTGGCCAATGAGGAAGTCCGTTCAGATGATTGGGGGGGGCTTAGAATTTTATTTTGGTTTACACCTCTATTGTCTAGAACAGTGCTTCTTACACTTGAATGGTACATAAATCACCTGGGATTGTCATAAAAAGCAGATTCTCTCTCAGTAGGTCTGGACACAGCTGAGATACAGCATTTCATCCAAGCTCACAGGCGATATTCCTGCTGCTGGTTCACAAATACCGGTCCCAGGGACCCAGCACAGTCCGCAGAACTTCCAGTAATGACGGAAATCTCTACCTGAGCCACTAATCATATGTGACTACGGACCAATTGAAATGTGGCTATTGAAAACTGAAGTTTTCATTGCATTAAAATGAAGTATAGGCTGGGCGCGGTGGTTCATGCTTGTAATCTCAGCACTTTGGGAGGCCGAGGCAGGTGGATCACAAGGTCAGGAGATCAAGACCATCCTGGCTAACATGGTGAAACCCCATCTCTACTAAAAATACAAAAAATTAGCTGGGCATGGTGGCGGGTGCCTGTAGTCCAAGCTACTCTGGAGGCTGAAGCAGGAGAATGGCGTGAACCCGGAAGGCGGAGTTTGCAGTGAGCCGATGTCGCGCCACTGCACTCCAGCCTGAGCGACAGAGTGAGACTCCGTCTCAAATAAAATAAAATAGAATAAAATGAAGTATAAATAATTACGTATGGCAAGTCGCTACCTTACTGGACAACACAGCTCTAGACTTATGCCCAGAAGGTCCAGGTCATAATCTGGTTTCTTGTTAGAGTCACAGACCAAACCATGTTCAGGATCACATATTACATCTTAGATAACAATGAAGACTCAGCAGAAAGGTGTGTACAGCTCTACCCAGACCATCTGCATACCCAGAGCATACAGTCAACACATGTGCTCTGATAATCTGTAAATGTCAGTAAAATAACTTTCCTATTTGCAGATAAACTTCCTGGTAGAACTGTCTGACTGAGTTCCTTCCCTCACCTCTGGACCTGGGGCTAGAACCACTGTCGTAGTCTGTGTGTTTGTAAAGAAAAAATAAAAACGAGGTATTTAATTAACATTATTTCTGTGATCTCCTCAGCTCCATAATTTTACTTCTCAATTGTTTTCTTTGCATGCGTTTAGGGCATGCCCTTGATACCCACCAACAACATAAAAACAGGCATTCTCTGCACTTAAAAAATGGAAAGTTTATAAAATTGAGACATGTTAAAAGATCTTTATCTGACCACATTGTGAAATAATAATAAAAGAACTTGGAATGTTTGATATTCAGGAATTTTTCTCAGGTTGAAAATTATTTCCAAGTGTTTAGCTTTCTTCTGGATTGTTCCAAATAATCTTTGTGGTTTCTTTTGGTTTTTGTTTTGTTTTGTTTGAGACGGGGTCTTGCTCTGTCGCCCAGGCTGGAGTGCAGTGGCACGATCTCGGCTCGCTGCAACCTCTGCCTCCTGGGTTCAAGTGATTCTCCTGCCTCAGCTCCCCTTTTGTATTTTTAGTAGAGACAGGGTTTCGCCATGTTGGCCAGGCTGGCCTCAAACTTCCTATCTCAGGTGATCTGTCCGCCTCGGCCTCTCAAAGTGCTGGGATTACAGGTGCGAGCCACTGCACCCAGCCCCAAATAATCTTTGATTTCTGCCAGTGCGTTCTTGGGTGAGTTGGATGTGTCAAACATCCTGGATAAATGGTGACAAGCCTTACACCCATATCAGTGACAAATAACTGACTCTGATCCAGAGCACGCAGCCAGGTTCTGAGCAGATGCTGGGGCCTGATGCTTCAGAACTGATAGGAAGAGGAAACCAGCCCTGTTTTTTCACTACCTCTTGCTGAGAAATGTATTCACGGTTTCACATGCTTTTGGTGTTACACGGAAGAGATCAATTTCAATTGTCTCCAAGTTACAGTACTGATTTTATAAATGACTATGCATTTAAGAGGACACTTTACATTTTAGCATCTGAATGGTTGAAACTGTAATAGACAACACTTCATATGTAGGGACAAAGTGAAGAGCTATTATATTAGTTATGAGAACTCTCTACTGCAACATAGACTGTCAAATTGAATTTAATAGCAAGGAGTTGATAGCAATCATGAAATAATAGCAATGAGTAGCTACCTTTTATTTCATGATAGTGGAAAGTTTTTTCTATATCCTTATTGCTTTTATAGGGTCTGGGTATAGTGGTCCTGCCTGTAGTCCCAACACTTTGGGAGGCCAAGGCAGGTGGATTGCTTGAGCCCAAGAGTTCAAGACCAGGCTGGGCAACATAGCAAGACCTGTCTGTACAAAAAATTAAAAAATTATCCAGGCATGGTGGCACACACCTCTAGTCCCAGTTACTCAGTAGGCTGAGGTGGGAGGATTGCTGAGCCCAGGAGGTTGAGGCTGCAGTGAGTCGAGATCTTGCCTACTCTGTGGAGTGGGAGGCCCAGGTCTGCAGCTGAGGTTTGGGCCCTGCACTCCAGCCTGGGTGACAGAGAGTGATCCTGTAAAAAAAAAAAAAAAAAAAAAAAGAAGAAAGAAAGAAAAAGAAAGAGCGAAAGAAAAGAAAAGAAGAAAGAAAGAGAAAGAAAGAAGAGAAAGAGAAGAAAAGAAAGAGCAAGAAAGAAAGAAAGAGAGAAAGAGAAAAGAGAAGAGGAGAGAAAAAAGAAAGAAAGAGAGAAAGAAAAAAAAGAGAAGAGAGAAGAAAGAGATAAAGAAAGAAAGAGAGAAGATAAGAAAGAAGAGAAGAGAAGAAGAAGAAAGAAAAGAGAAAGAAAAGAAAAAAAGAAAAAAGAAAGAAGAAAAGAAAGAAAAAAGAAAGAAGAAAGAAGAAAGAAAGAAAGAGAAAAGAAAGAAAGAAAGAAAGAGAAAGAAAGAAGAAAGAAAGAAAAGAAAGAGAAAGAAGA